>NW_019416373.1:753274-757122 GCF_000390285.2 Anoplophora glabripennis | reverse complement strand
ATGGGATTTAGGAAAAATGTATATGTTTGAAATCAATTTCGTTTTTATCAAGTCTTTCAAATGTATTCCCTCCTTGCTGTCAGCTGGTTGCGACGTTGCCACATTAATCCTCAAGTCAGACAGAAATGCATTGGTTTCTGTTTCTAATTAATACAGCTGTACTATGTTCAAAACTTACATTAGTTTTACATCAAAACTCTCACAAAAATAAGATAATAATGTGTACTATCTATGGAAAAGTTTTGTTTCACAATTTCTGGTTCAGTTTTTTCTCAGTTATGGGCAAAAAAAGAGCCGCACCGTCCATCTTCGCCATATAAACCTATGTTAAAATGAAGAACATTCAACAGATATAAAAGATTTGGGAGTAACGTTTGATCAAAAATTATCTTTTCATGAACACATACGCAATATCTCTTCATCATCTTATAGAAGCCTTGGGTTTGTGATCAGAAATTGTAGAGATTTTACTGATCCTATAAAAACATACAGGGTGTTCCATTTTTGAAAGTTTCAAGTTAACTAAACTCGGCATTAAGTGTCTAGCACTCTATATGCAATTAAGCCACTTTGAAAATATACTATAAAATACACATGGTTTGAAGCTAGTTACTGTTTCTCTCCATTTTTTTTTAAATTAAATATCTCGAAAACGGTTAATTTTAGGAATAGGGAAACTTCATAAAAGTTCCCCTAAAATAACACAGAATCCAAAATTGCAATAATATTATAGAGTGTTCCATTTAAAATAAACCAGAAGTACGTGGACGCCATTATTTTAGTTGAGAAGGGCATGCTCGAAAACCCCGTATCCAAAATTTTCAAAATTCAAATCGAAGTAGTCTCTGANATTAAAAACACTTCGAATGAGGTGTCACTCGACGTAGAGTGCCATTTAAGATTCTAAAGTTGAATGCACCCTCGCGAAGGGGGTTGTTCTGGTGAGTCTGTATTTAACGCTAAAATGTGTCCCCCTCGAAAAGAAAATGGCTGTGTCGCGGCAATTTTAATATTTTGGAACGTAGTTCAAAATAAGCCGGGTGCAAAGTTTTCAATGGTACACCCTATATATCTGCAAGAATAGAATGATAAAAACATGTATATTAGCTAGAAAAGTAGACTTATTGAAAATCATATTTCATGGTTCTTACGAAGAACTATTCTTTTAAATTACTCTTACACTTTTTGCAGTTCTTAAAATTTTAGTATGAGAGATGTTGAGGTTACATTCAAAATATATTATTCGCTTTTGCGTTTCTATTATTATTTTGATAAAACAAAATGCCTTTGTAATTTTGTTCCTTTGTTAAGGGACTAAATGATTCACATTAAAATAAACATTAGCTGTATCAATGTATTTTTTTATATCTAGAAATAATATAATCTTATTCAAAGGATTAACTTCATCATTTTGTTTTAATTAGGTATTCATTTATAATCGCTGATATTGAATGAACAAAAATTATTTTGTTTCATAATATTATAATTAAATTTGAAAAGATGAAAGGGAATAAGCCTATTTATGTATTGTTTATATTAACATTAAAAATGAAAGAAGAGATTATTTTGTTTGATTTAGCTATTTATTTACATAGGTAATACTTCAAAAAGAGAAAATATTTGACCTTCGATGTACTGCGGAACAGAGTAGTAGTACAGAGCCTTCATAAATGATTACAAGCCACTTGACCAGTAATTTTATTTGGAAGTAATTTAATTTCTTTCATGTTGATAATTAAATTTCGGTAAATTTAAAAATTATTAAAACGATAAGATCAAGATCACATTAAAACGCAACATTCTGTTTCATCGTTTGTGATTGGTGTAATTTTTCAAGACATTCAACCAATCAGCGATCGCGTTATTTGGAGTGTAGTCATAACAATTTGACATTGTTCAATGTAAACAAGTCATTAAGGGAATTTTCGTTGCCGGTACCAATCGTGCAATATTGGGTCGCCTAAACTCGGTGGTCACGTGGCTTCTAAGCGTTTATAAATGCTCTGTTGAAGAAATTAAGAAGAAACTAATCGCTCACCATTGCTATAAAATGCACCAAAGAAGTGTACAAAAAGGAGCATGAAACTGTTGTTACTAGTACTGACCATTTGCCTATTTCGAGAAACATAAAGGAAAGCCTGCAAAAACGAAAATGTATGTCCGCAAGATGTTGGTCTGTAATATTGCACGAAATAAATGGAAAAACTTACCTTTTAATTTTAACGTGAGCCACAATAAACGAAGTTAATCTCTTGCAGATGAGGTCCTGATAAAAACCGTCTTCAATATTTGCGTCAGTATCAAGGGATATCTGTTTCAGGTAGCTGACCAACAACTGAAACTGAAATTTTAAGTGCAACCCTAGGTAGAGAGACACACAACATATACATCCAATACTGTATCCTGCACTAAGGACGCACAAATAATATAGTCCTAGGAAAAAGTAGGACCAGACGCCGAGATGTTCTTTTAGAAACGTCACTGCGAATTGGTAATGTGCAAAGTCACTTACTACGGGCAGCAACCCGCAGTGCACCGCTGTAAGTAGTATGAACGTCAGTGGGAAAAAATTTCTCGTCAGGGCGCATTGACGGAGAAGTTCTTGATGTATTTTCGTGCCGGTTGCGTTGAAGGGTAAGAAGGAAGTTCCCACTGCATCAGACAGGTGCAAAATGTCTCTTGCGTAGTATATCATCAAGGCATATGAAGAAATCCCCTAAAAAAGTATATGCCCAGTTCAGTCTACTCCGTTTGGATGGTGAAAATCTCGTGTGCAGTGGCAAAGTGTAGGAGTGATCAGCGGGGCAAAATTTAGTCCAGGAAAATTAGACGAAAATAGGGCCGAACCTCGGAATTGCATAAAGAAAGTTCGATTTTGATGGGACAAAGTGCGTTCGCTTCGTAATTGCATCTAGGTCAAAGTCTACAACGTCTCATGCGGCGCTAATTTGTTTATTTATAAATAATCAATTATTATTAACAAATAATCGTATTTCGGATATTACGTGGGGTGGAAACGGCCAATCTTGATGCGGTAAAGCTCATTCTTCTTCTTATTAGTTGTACTTTAACTGTAAAGGACCCCCACCGATCTTCATTTGTTTATCGGTTTTTATTTGATTGTTATAAACAAATTAGACGTGATATCTGCGGTCGGGAGTAGGACTAGCCGATTTGGACGGGATGAACGTGGTTTTATATAGAAAGTTCAAGACCCTAATGCAGGAAGTGAATTCTCAAAAAGCTGAAGACCATATAGAACATGAATCATTATGAATAAATGTTATCCACTTCTCTTTGATTAAAAATTATCCATTCTAAGTCTTAGTTACAGATTGCACGTGTAATTTTTTTATAATGATTAATTAGTAAAAAGAAACAAATGAAGATCATTCGGACCTTAACGGTTTTGGAATATCCCGGATGATGATCAAAGTGACTTATTCCATAAAAATCAGACTTTTCTCGTCCAGCTCACAGATAACAGCCCGAATTTGTATATACTAATTCATTGAAGATCAATGAACAAATGAAAATCAGTCTGCCCTTAGTGGCCCTTAGTGGTTCTGGATCACCTTGTAATCCAAGTACGAGAAGAGCGTCGATTACCGCGTGAAAATCCCCCTCTCCCAGTCCGATTGCCTAATTTGCTCTTAATGATCGAATAAAAATCAATAAACAAATGAAGATCGGTGGGAGTCTCCCAAAGTTAAGGTACAACTAATCAGAAGAAGAATGGGCTCTACCGCATCAAAATTGGCCTTTTCCAACCCACGTAATATCCGAAATACGCTAATTTGTTAATAATAATTGATTATTAATAAATAAACAAATTAGCGCCGCATGAG
>NW_019416373.1:726757-752625 GCF_000390285.2 Anoplophora glabripennis | reverse complement strand
TTCAGGAAGTTCTATCGCACGGATTTCTATGACTTACTTTATCGCTCTCACGTAACGGCAGATGGACCATAGGTACTTTCCGACCCTGTGTAGAACCAATTGTCACTTTACAAGATGGCAGGCCATATATCATGGGTTTTATACATTTTCCCTTTCTTTTTTTTTCAAACACGGGAACTGTATTGACATAATATTGTAACCCCCCCTTTTTCGCAAAGACCAAAGTTTTGGGAAGTTGACTTGCGATTTCAAAGAAAGAAGAAATTTGAATAAAAGAAACATATCACTATTCCATTTCGAAGATTTAAACTAAACTTTTGTTTTGTTTTTTATTGGAACACCTTGTATATTTGCCGTTTTGCCTCTCGTTTTACAAGGTGTTTTTAAATGAAGTATCAAAAATGGTACCAGTGAATGTAGAGCCAAAAATAAAAGGATTGAAGTAAAAATACCTTATATGAAAGTTGCACCCCTGAGGGGATATACCCTCTTAAAGGAGGGGATTGAAATTCACATTTTAATTTTTTTCTTTAACATGGGGAATGCTAGAGACACGAAACTTGGTATGAGCATCCTAAAATAGACAACTTTTTAACATTTTTTTTTATCATTAGCGAATTTTATAAAGGAGTGAAACAGTCGACCCCATTGCAATATTTTATTAGAAATTTATGATATGAAGCAAATTATTTATTTAAAAATATTTATTAGAAAGACTGATTTATTGCGCAACTTTTTTACCTCTTGTAATTTTTCGATAAACCGATAGTTTTCTAGTAAAAAAATTAGATGCGTCATCGTTCACTAAAGGGGTAATTGCGAAAATTTGTAAAAATAAAGTAAGCGGATGTCATAACAAATAAAGTTATTATCTTTATTATATTAATAGATTGACACTTTCTGTCAATAAGCTGGTAATTTAATAATAACATTAAGAAAAATTTGTTATTAATTAATGGAAAATGTTTGATAACTTATGACTATGGGACATGTATTAGGAAAGTCATTTATATGAAATAAAATTTAATACAAACGAAAAACAAGAAATGCAAAATTATATTTAAAGAATATTCTCGAAATAATTTCCATTTTACTAGTGATGGGTAGTTCGCGAACGAACGAGTTAAAACGAACGAATCTTCATAGTGAACTAAAAGAACTAGTTCCCTATTCTAAAACAAAGTAGTTCGCGCGAACTATTTGTCTCGATTTTGACCGATCTTATGTTTAGGTCTGTCAAAGCATAAAGCAGCGCACAGCGCAATCATTTCGTTCATTCATTACGTCTGCTCAACGAAATGGCTTCAAACCGAAATAGTTCGCGAACTAAAACAAACAATTTATAATACATATACGTACGATAGCGATGCGGATATGAGAAGGCAGGCGCACGGAATATAAAAGCGCATCTATAATTCCTAGGATAAGGGGTTTTAAAGTTAGAAAATCGAAAAAACAGTCTATTATTGTCAGCCATTCCTAGGAAAAAAGTGTAATGAACATATATTGTAAGAAATTCCAGCGGCAAAACAGTTTATTCTATGTTAGATTCTTAATATTGTGCATATAAACAAAGGCAGGAGAGGTACTTTAGACCGTTTTGTCTGATTGGATGAATATTTATGAAAAACCTATTATGCCTTAGTTTAGATCATTAAATTTTTTTGACTCTAGAAGTAAATGAAAAAACGCGCAACTATTAGATTCAGCACAAATGTAAAACAATGCAACCCGCTCGTAAATATTACTAATTTGAAATTATTAATTTTTAAAACGCAGTGGTATATACTTTTGCTAGCTTATTTCAGTACTCCGCCCTCTAAATGTAAACGAATCTGCATGCACATTTGATCGCAATCGCGCCTGGCAACGGAAGAACGAGATATGCTTTTGCTAGTGACTCACGTCGTCGAATATCTAAAGTAATTCGCGAACTAGATTTAAGAACTAGTTTATTTGGAGCAAGTAGTTCTCGAGAACTAGTTCACTGAAATAAACTATTATGCCCATCACTACATTTTACTGCAAGCATAACCTGATACGTCTGTTGAAGTTATAACGCACTCGCACGAACAGTTCTTGGTTATTGCGAAAGTCGTCTGCTGCCTGAAATATTCTTAAGCGCGGTTCTTCTAAGGAGGCAACATGAGTGGCATAAACAATAGTTTTTGTGTCCCCACAAAAATAAATCCATAGGCGTTAGCTCAGGTGAACGTGCAGGCCAACAAACAGGGGCATCACGACCACGACCAATCCAGCGATTCGGGTAATTTAAATTTAACCATTCTCTAACGGCAAGTGTACTATGTGCAGGCGCCCCATCGTGCATATACCACATCACCTTACGTGTAGCGAGGGGTACATCCTCAAGTAATGTTGGAAGATTTTCGTTCAAAAATCTAAGATACTCGACCGCACCAAGCCTGTGTGGAAGGATAAATGGACCTTCTAGAGTATTTCCTACAATTCCCATCCAAACGTTTAAACTGAAATTATGTTAACATTTTGAAACAAATATTTCATGGGTATTTTCTTCCTACCATGAATGAACATTATGAAGGTTTACTGCACCTACTCTAGGAAAATTTGTTTCATCGGTGAAAAGTATATTCATTAGGAAATTTAAGTCGTGCCTGGAAATATTAATGTACCATTGACAAAAATCCACGCGGTTAGGTTCATTCAATTCTTGCACGGGTTGATGGTGAAAAGGGTATAAAAGATTTTCATGAGTTACATTCCACGCAAGACTGTGAGAAACTTGCATTTGCCTGGATACCTGTCTTGTGCTTGTACCACAATCTTGTTCTGGATGTTCCAGTATAGCATCCACAATTTCAATAGTTCGGATATTATGCCTTCTTCCTGCACCCTCTCGATTGGGCTGAATTTTACGTTTCCCGAAGCCTTCTTTCCACCGAGGACAATGTTTGTGTTGTTGAAGTATTTACCGAAAATTTCAGGAAGTTTTAATAATGTTTGGAAAATTTGCAGCTATTTCAATAACAATATCAACTTTTGCCATTTTTGTTAACTGCAAAATTATTTTTGCAATAAAAAAAATGGAGCAATGCGCTCTTATAGAAACTTTCATTTATAACAAAAGTATTTTCTTGCATTTGCATGATACAATCGAGATAATGAAGAAAAACTTATAAACAAAGCGCTTGTGTATTTGAATGTGTTGTCTGTTAACATATTTCTGGCAGATTTGCAAAAAAAAAATGGGCTTATGGAAAATCACTAAATACCTCTGAACCCCTGTCTACTGGACGAACGTACGATTTCGAACAAAGTTACACATAAGTTCTTGCTTTTGATAAGTTAATATGTGGTTCAAATCTTAGAACACCCTGTATTTAAAACAATTAATTTACATGTTACTTACAACTTGTTGAATTAAAATTCCTGAAATATACCGGCGCAAATATGTTACGTCACTGCAAATATAAACCACACATATAGCATTGAATATTTGGAGATATAAAATAATTAAACTCTTTATTACGTTGATGACAAAGATATGCTTCTTCATGCCAAAATAGAGAGGTTTTATCAAAAAGTGTAGAGGATCTTCTGAAAATATCGCACAGAAATAAACAACTCTTTGTTTCAAGCAAATACATACCTTTCATAAACATTTTACAAATACACTTGTGAGTTTTTGAAATCTTACACGTATCATCCATTTTGTTGAAGGTAACTTATTTGGAGACGTCTTATTTATAATGTTTTTTGTATCAAACCAATGAAGTATAACAATTAAAAATATATAAACGAGGTATCTAGATTATACTTAAATATTAACGTTAAAGATAAAATAAATTAATTGTAACGATATTAAGGCTAGCTTAAACACATTAATTTTTCCTTTTTACTAATTATTAATGTACCTAAAACCAACGCCAATGATGGAAAAATAATTATACTATTGAAGAAAATTCCAGTAAATGATCAATTAAAAATAATAATGATTTATTTTTCTAGTACATTTTGAAACGACAACGATAAAAGTCTTACATATGCACTTTTTATAAAGCGTAGACCATTACCCCAAACAAACATCTCGCCACCGATGGAGGAAGAGCGGTAAGCTCTGCGTACTCTTGCTCAAATGTCGGTTGTGATTGACGTGAAGGAGGTGTCGTCCTATCATCTTATTCGCCTCTTAGCTGGTGAGCAGACTAAACACGATCATGGTAAAACTGTCAATTAATCTCATAATAGATGTATGGATGTGGAAGGTCACCTTAGCCAACCACCAACGAATAACACAAATCATGTTCCAGAGCATGGCGCCCAACGTGGGGATGCGAGATCCGCAACCCTTAGGCAGTGGCGACTTGTCGCATGAAACTTTTTGTGTCTTAAGCGTATTAAGACTTAGAAATACAACGACACAAGAGCGCTTAAACAACTTATCAGTGATGACGATAGAAAAAGAACTATTGCAAAGTCTTAGTGCCGATCCTCAATTTTATGAAAACATTTATGAAAAAGTAAATCTGCAAATTTAAAAGACCGACGAATAGACCTGTTCTATAAAAAGTTAATGTTTTAAAAAGCATTTTGTTAAAAGTGGAGTCAAACGAAAAGCTGGCGGCATTGATTTATATACATATAAATAGATAAGTTGGCTGGCTACGTCATGAAAATTTGTTTTTATATATTTTCAAATTTTTTAATATTCATAAACCAAGTAGGAAAAATTTTCTTAATTGTTAGGTAAATATATCAGTTTGTTTTGTTTCTGTTACTTAATTTTATTGTTAATACAACTTTTAAAGTTCTGATATTATTATTAATAATATAATTTTTTTAATTTACGGTTATAGTAAGACTATTAGCGAAGATCTCCATAATAAAATATGAGGTGGAAATTTATTCCCAGTTATTATTTGAGAGGGGATTAATAAAATATCCAAATAGTTCCGTATTATTTTCTATAAAATCATAATGAAAATCCTGCTAGTGAACATCAGTTTTTCTATAATTTTGTAAATGCGACTAAAAATTTCCAGATGCATTTAGTGGTTTGACCTTGAATATTTGAAAACTTTTGCCTGCGCCGCTTTTTTTTTTTCTTTCTTGCCCACCTAGTAAAAAAGCTATGGGCCTTACCTATTCACAATATCACGAGCCGCCACTGCGGTAAGGGATAATGATGTTCCACGGTAACACCAAATAGAATCGCCGGAATCTGTCCGGAGGGCATCTGAAAGTATACGTATTTTTTCAATATATTCCTTATTTTTTAGTTAACAGGAATCGAAAGAACAGATCTGTCATTTGCATTGCGTACGCACTACAGTATGACCACAAACAGACTCTTCTTAGCTACTGACATAGCATTTAATAATGGGTACATGTCAACTTTTCCGGAACTGATGTTTCATTCATCGCCTTTATTATCTCTATCTCAAAAACATCAGTTTCTTGGATCCTGTACAGTATTATTTGTATTAACAAGAATTACATTAGGAAAACATGTTTCACTTATTTTTTACACTACTGTGGGCTTAGTCAAAAGACTAATATTTTATGTAATAAGTCTAACAGACGTAACAACATTAAAAGCATACTTTTCAATATTCAAAAAGAAAGGAAAATAAAACAACAATAAAGTTATAACTGAACTAATATATTACTATCAAGTGGATTTTTGGTATTAAAATTAAATCATTGCAGTGTGTGAATGTCTAAATTATTTAGTTGTACACATTTATAAAAAGTAGTACTATGCTGTAGCTTACTTTCAGCATCTGAAACGAAAAAGAGACATTAACAATGGAGTTTGTAGAATTACAAAAAAAGTCGAATGAATTTTATATGCTCACATGTACTTTTCATAATTGTTTTGGTCAAAATACTTATCGTCGTACATTAATGACACAAGAAACATAAAATATTCTAAATCATGTTTATTAAACTATGAAGGAAATCTGATTACCTTGAGATCATCTCAAACATACTCATTATGAAAAATACATCTAATATATTTGTCTAAATTAATCTATCATAGCTTAAGGGCCCCATATTCTTTAAATAGTGTTTTCCGCAAAGCAAATAATTTCAAACATTTAATAACTGAATAATCTAAAGCTTATCAAATAATAGGAATGTTATGTCATGCCACCTGAGTATTTTCAAAGACGCCGCAGTAAAACGAATAAACAGGTGCAAAAAACGATCAAACCATCAAGGTTTTAGGTACTGAAATCTACGAAAATACTAACTTTTTTATATATAACTCCACATGTAAATATTCTTATAACATTTACTTGCTTAGTCCTACATATAAAATTGTTTACTTTTATTTATAAGTACGTGAAAATAATTCTTAAAATGTGGGGTTAGGATAACAGAAAACGCATGTTTTACAAACGCTTTTTTTTAGTTATTATTTTATTTGGGTAAATTTAAATGGTAACAATGAATAAACAAAACATCAAAGATTTTATTTTTGTGCTTACTTTTGTTCTATACCTTTTACTTTTCAAGATTTCTGTACCTAAAAATGCCAGAAATTTCACCATTTCTCGGCCAGGAATATGGCCACCTTAAAACCCAATATCGTTGGGAAAATGGTTACAAAAATACAAAAAAATGCAACTTATTTGCGGGAGTTAAATTGGTTTCTTATACATCTGATGAGTCTGCTCCAACAAATAACACTAAGTAATGTTTTCAAACACAGCAAACTGAAGTAAGTAATAGATGCTTCAGACGACAACTATTTGGTAATGAAGGTGAAATTTTTATAAACCTTCTTTAAAATTAAACGATGTATCATTGATTTAAGCAAATACGTATATTCTTTGTGAAGAAAATACCCTGTACAAGGAATTGGCATCTAAAATATGCTTTTCTGATGGACAGAACGAGATTGAAAATGTTTTATACAGGGGAGTCATTAATAATTGTACACAACTTAATGGCATATTTTTAACGTCACAATACAGCGAATGAGCCAAACATGCCTTATAACTGCTTTACATTGACATTTGATTGATGAATAAATTGACGAAGTTCTTCATTCACGAATTTATTGGTAAACAGTGTGGTTTTACACTGCTACAGATTTTGTCAAGTTTTTTGACGCATGAATCAGTTCTACCAATGAATCAAAGAAGCAAATAAATTTGAAAAATGTCACCTTTCACTCATAATTGTAGTGATACAACAGCGGTACCGTTTTGACACATATAAATATTAGTGTTTGTAAGTAACAAATCAGTAAAAACAATGCAAAACTAGTACGACGCCACACAATTATTTACATATTCCAATAACATAACCTCATTACTGATATGAGGCTGGAAATCTGTTGGGTTGGTACTTCCGAACTTCACGAATAAATTGACGAAAATTAGAACATGCTCCAATTCGTCAAGAACTTGATGAATAAATTCATGAAGTTATTTGATAGCAGATTTGGTGCATTACACTTGTCCAATTTCTTGATGAAGCGACTTCATAAATTAATTGATCAATAAATTGTCAATGTAAAACAGCTATTAATCAATTGTTGCTCCTTTTCGTTCTACAGGGTGTTAAAGTTGAAAAAATATTTTCGATTTTTTACTTTGTTTTCAGCTTCAAAAATTATAGATCCAGCCAAAAAATTTTCAAAATTTATTGAAAAATACAAAAGTTACAGCAAAAAAAACATTTTTAATTCTCAACTTCAAGAGCTAATAACTCTACAGGGTGAGCCCGGAGGAAAAAATTTTATATGAACTTGTGACATTATTTCCTCGTTATCTATCCATATCCGAGAGATTGCCCACCATTTCCGGGACACCCTGTATACTTAAAATATAGTAAAAAATCGAAAACATTTTTTCAACTTTAACACCCTGTAGAACGAAAAGCAGTAACAATTGATTGAGGCATGTTGTCAAACTAAAACAGGAGATGAAAAATTTCATTTTCAGAAAAGAGTTTCCTATGTATGGACAACTGCTAAATAATGTTTTTAAAAAAAGTTACTTATAAGGCGGCAATAAATACGGAAATATATTTTTTAAATGACAATAAAAAGTTTTCCTTCACTTACAATAGAATAGTGTAGATTTTTTAACTTAAAGTAGTTAGTACAAAATGAGAAATATTTACCTCGTCTCGCAAGCTTCGGCTGCCACTAGCGATTGTAAAAGTAACTATCGCCGCCGCTGCAATCAAAGAAAATTGTTCTTGGGACTGACGCCCTAAAATCAAACAATGATTAAAAATAAGAAACAAGTAAAGGAATATATTTCAACTATCGCTCAGATACAGAGGTTCCCAGTAGGTACATGTGCCGTATGTTTAACATATGATAGTAGAGATCAAATTAATCAAAAAGTCATATACAACATGAATCCTAAACTTCGTTCTCGTGCGATATGGACATCGTATCCGCTATTGCTGTACAAACTACTATTGTTAGCTTTGTGTTTACCATAAGCGCATATCAAGGCATGTTATTAAATTATACACACACACTTCTTACAGGGTCTCTGAATGATATAGATACTGGTAATGTTATTCCTCGCTCTGAGTGAAACGCCCGGCCGGATAATCGGATTGAGATTATAATCAATAGCTGCCTGCTGGGTCGCTGGATATGAATCCTTACGAATGCGCTTCTGCGCTTTTCCTAGAATTAATTAAATACAGTTTTATCTACTGATACAATTTATTTTGCTTACCTTTACCCAGAAGATTTTACGTTTTTTAAACAGCCAACCACAATGTGAGACAAAAAACGACTGATGTAATAAAAATTAGTTGTAAAGTATACCTAAAGTAATATTTAAATATTCATGTTGACCCCAAACGGTACAAGACATAGCGCAAACATACTTATAATTTATTAAGTAATGGCTATCAAATTGGTATCATAATAACATCAAAAAATCATCATAGTTGGAGGAGTGATGTGCTTCTTGTTTTTTTTTTTGGCAATTAAAGAAATTCGGTTTATAATATTAACTAAAACCTAAACTAATTTATTAATTAGCTAAATGTGTTAAATACGAGTCACATGTTTTATCAGTTTAGTCAGGATCAGTTTCAGTCAAGATAATGCAACATTAAACATTACATATTCGTATAGGTACCTATTTTGTAAGAAAATGAAATAGAAAAAGATCCCACTCTGGAACTTGTCTCATAACTTTGCATATTGAAATACGTTTTTTTTGAGAAAAAAACAAAAACGTAGGTACTTAAAAAATTTAAAATAAAAAAAATTACAATATCTTTAGTATTTGCCAAGTTACAGGTATTTGAAAATTTTTTAACCAAAATATTTAAACCCGTGGCTTTTTTGCTAGGGTGGGGAAGAATTTTTAAATTTTTAAATTTTCAAGGTCAAACGACTAAATGCTCAGTTGCTTCATACGACGAGCCGCAACTGAAAATGGGTACTAAGTAACACCAAAACATCAGGAAAATTAAAAATGATCAGGTCACGAACTCTGTGATTTGCGATGGAATGTCCCATATACAAGTGAAGAGGTCGATATTAAACAATAAATATGAACTACCTTCCAAGTGCTGTACTATGAATTTTTACAAAAAAAATAATCGCCGGAATCTGTTCGGATGTCATCTGAAAGGTATAGAGTTCGTTTTCTTTCAATTTATTCCTTACTTAACAGGAATCGAAAAAACAGATCTGTCATTTGCACTGCGTAAGCGCTACAGTATGATTACAAACTGACACTCCTTAGCATGACATTTAATAATAGGTACATGTCAACTTTTCCGGAACTGATGATTCCTTCATCGCCATTATTATATCTTTCTCAAAAACATCAGTCTCTTGGATTCGGTACGGTATTATTGGTATTAACAATACATGAGGGAGAAAGATATCATTTACGCTTTAAGAAAGTGACATTTCTACGTTTTAAACTATTGTGAGCCTGGAGATCTTGATGTTTTATGTAACAGGTCTAACAAATAACATAAAAAATCATACATTTTCAACAGTTGATGTGATCAAGGAATTATACTTATTTACTCTCTTAGTCATGATATAATGAAACTGAAATGTCAGATAAATTATAAAAAACAAAAATATATTTATCAGTTACATATTGAAAACACTTCTTGTGATTATACGATTTGGCAAACAGCATATGAAACTGAATATTGATAAATTTACAGTAAATTTGTTTTATTGAAATACACATATCATAGAAATAAATAATATACAGGTGTCTATGCAGGAATATTTTTAAATATACTTAGAAGCTTTTTATTTTTTCTTATAGTACTTTAATATGTTAATACAGCGTCCCTTTCAATATTCAACAAGCGGGGAAAATAAAACAACAATAAAGTTATAACTAAACTAATATATTGCTTATTATATTATCAAGTAGATTTTTGCTAATTATAAATGATTGGAGTGTGCGAATGTATATATTATTTAGTTATTCAGATTTATAAAAAGTAGTACTATGCTGTAGCTTACTTTCAGCGACTGAAACCAAAAAGAGACTTTAACAACGGAGTTTTTAGAATTATAAAAACAAGACGAATGAATTTTAGATGCTCACATGTACCTTTCGCAATGGTCAAGTGAAAATACTTATTAATGACAAGAAACACAAAATATTCTAAATCACAAATTTCTAGACTATGAAAGAAATTCGATTACCTTTAGATCATCTCAAATATACCCATCTAATATCTGTCTAAACTACTTTATCATAGCTTAAAACTAAATATCGTTGGAAAAATGCTTATAAAAATATAAAAAAACTTATTTATGGGTATTAAATTGGTTTCTTATACATCTGATGAGTTCGCTCTCTCAAATAACAATTATTCATAATGTTTGCAAACACAGCAAACTAAAGTAATTGATGTCTACAACACTAAGAAATCTTTTAACCGAATGCTGTCAAAATATTTTTAAGAGATGCTTCAGACGACGACTATCATTCTGGTAAGGAAGATGACATTTTTATAAACTTTCTTTAAAATTAAACGTTATATCACTGATTTATGCAAATTCCTTTACATCATTTATTGTGAAAAAATATCCGGTACATGGAATTGGCATCTAAAATATGCTCTTCTGTTGGACAAAACAAGAGTATGTTAGTTTAAATCGGTATTATGTTTGAGAAATTAAATCGTCAACTTACAGTTATTATTATTTCATGTCCTAGATCCATTAGACCAAAACCGGACAATTTTACTTCATTGGAAGTGTTAATTATTATCATCTGCAAGGTTTTTCGATTTTGCGCATTCCAATAGACCCAGTCACATTGACAGGCGGCACTATATATGTTAAGGGACTGAAAAGGTAACTCAATTAAAATTTCACTAATAAAGTTAATGTAATATGCAATAATGTTTAACATTCAGGGTGTTAAAACATGTTACCAAACTAAAACAGGAGACGAAGAATGTGATATTCAGAAGAAGATTCAGAGAAAAGATTCCTGTGAATAATAGTCAAGAAATTCTTTTTAAAATACTTATGATATATACTTATATATACAGGGTAGCCCTTCGAAAACGTACCGCAAGGCATTACAGGGTAGTAATGAACTTTTCGGCAAAATCCAAAAACAGGTAAAGTTTGCTTCTGAGGGGGATAACTTTTGGCGCAAAAAGCATAGTAAAATCTTCAACCCCCTAAGTGGGGGTGCCATCCCCCAAATTTTTTTAAATGGGAATGGAGGTCAAGTGGGGGTCATTAGAAAGGGCTTTTAATTCTCTATACATCGATTCTTACTTTTTGAAAATCGATCCATTATTTTAGAAAATATGCAGCTTTGAAAATACGAACAATATTTTTGACGAGAAATGCGAAAATCGATTTAATTTTACTTCAAAACTTACGGTATTAGCTTGGTAAATTCCTTCAAAAGAATTCGCTGTTTTTTTTTCTGATTTGCGAATTCTTTAGCCTGATTTTGGTGAGCAAAAAATTGTCCGCTTTTTGTTTCGTATTTAGATAGGCCACAAGAAGTTGCTAGATAACTGTCTTGTGACTTGTAGTTGAAGAGTACCAATACTGCCGAGTCTTTTAAATTGATTAATTATGGTGTACTCAATTCCAGAAAGAGTAGAAATTATTGAGCTTTTTTTCAAAAACAATGAATGCGGAAATCGGGTCGCCGAACTGTTCAACCAACGGCATCCTGAGAAACATGCGTCTGGAAAAATTGTTCGCGAATTGGTGGCCAAATTTCGCGAAACTGGCTCCGTTCATAACAAAAAGAGGCAGGTTGAAAATCCGGTACTAAATGAACCTACGGAAATAGCGGTATTGGGGCAAGTGGCAATGGATAGTACGCTGAGTACAATGCAATTGGCTACTGCGACAGGAGTGAGTCGTACAAGTGTCCAACGAATATTAAAAAAATACAAATTCCATCCTTATAAGATTCGGCTAGTGCAAGAGCTAAATGAAGACGATTTTGATCGTCGTTTGCAATTTTGCGAAATAATGACTGAACGAGCGATAAACGATAATTTCCTCTTTAATGTGTGTTTTTCGGACGAGTGTACGTTCTTCTTGAATGGTTTAGTGAATCGCCATAATTGTCGTTACTGGGCTGATACCAATCCAAGGATTTTCCATGAGACACACTCCCAACACCCCCAGAAGTTGAATGTATGGGCAGGTATTTTTGGAAATTCCATTGTAGGTCCTTTTTTCCTTCCTGGAAATTTGACAGGCGATATGTACTTGGATTTACTACAAAATGTCATCGACCCAGCTCTAACAAATATCATAGAGGACGACCCTGCTTACAATGAACACGAACTGATTTTCCAGCAAGACGGAGCTCCTCCACATTACTCGCTCAATGTGCGCAATTACCTAAATGAGACGTTTCCAGGACGCTGGATAGGACGAAGAGGTGCAATTGAGTGGCCCCCTCGGTCACCCGACTTAAATCCTTTAGATTTCTTTCTCTGGGGGCACATTAAAAGCAAAGTTTACAGCACTCCACCTGATACCTTGGAAGATCTGCGAGGACGAATCATTAATGTATGTCGCGAAGTAACACCGCAAGTGCTCCAGAATGTTCGACAACGGTTTGAAGACAACCTGTATCATTGTATGCAAGTTGGCGGACAACATTTTCAGCATTTACTTGACTAATACCGTAAGTTTTGAAGTAAAATTAAATCGATTTTCGCATTTCTCGTCAAAAATATTGTTCGTATTTTCAAAGCTGCATATTTTCTAAAATAATGAATCGATTTTGAAAAAGTAAGAATCGATGTATAGAGAATTAAAAGCCCTTTCTAATGACCCCCCACTTGACCCCCATTCCCATTTGAAAAAAATTTAGGGTATAGCACTCCCACTTAGGGGGTTGAAGATTTTGGTATGCTTTTTGAGCCAAAAGTTGTCCCCCTCAGAAACAAATTTGACCTGTTTTTGGATTTTGCCTAAAAGTTCTTTACTACCCTGTACTTGCGGTACGTTTTCGATGGGCTACCCTGTATATATAGTTATAAAGTGACAGATATGAAGATATATGTTTTAAATAACAAAAACTTTGCTTCACGTAGAATAGTGCAGTTTTTTAACATAACAGTAGTCACTCAATATAAAATGAGAAATATTTACCTCGTCTCGCAAGCTTTGACCAGTACCAGCCATTATTAAGGCAACTATCGCCGATAAAATCAAGTTAGATATGCAAACAAAATTGGTTTTGGGACTGGCACCCTAAAATCAAGGAACATTATTTAAAAGTATAAAAGCAAATAAAAGAATAGATTGTAATTATCACTCATACACAGAGGTTCCCAATATGAGTAAGTAACAGAGATTAAGTAAAATAAAAAGTCCCATGTGAAGTTCAAAACAAAAGCTTAAAAATTAGCAAGTTACAGTGTAGCAAATATGCTTTAATGTATGCAAAAATTAAAGAAGATATCATTTGTAATGTTTTTCGTTATCAGTATTCATGGTATTCAATTGTTATTCGTTTTCTGTTGTTTTTATAGTTTCTCGAATTACACTCTCTCTGGAAACTGTCGATTGTCAATAGTTGCTATGTTTAATTGTTTGAGTTGTCAGTTGATTAGAGACGGATTGTTAGTTATCACGTTCTTGATTGTTTATAGTAATGCCATCATGATGAACAGCGTTTTGAATACTATTTTGTTAACTTGTTGATAATTGCCTTGATGATAATTATATGAAGAAAAAATTCTGGTTCGATCAAGTCTATTACTGGTTTTGTCACCGTTGTCGTGAAAAATAAGATACTTTCAATGTTTATATTCATTATTGATATAAATTATTTGTCCCCCTAGCCCTACTGCTAATTTCTATTCTCTCTGAACGTCCGATTCAAAATAAGATTTACTTGTTCAGTGAGTGCACATTTTTTTAATAAATCTAGTAAATTTGCACCAAAATACTTAAAATATATATTCGGCAATGAATATAAATATTAAAAGTAGATAGGTACGCACGAGTATTTTTAAGGTACATATTTTCGAACGTATAAACAGTATAGGTGCCTGCTGGGTTGCTGCATATGAATCCTTTAGAGTTTATACAGGGTGTCCGGTAAGTACCTCCTAATCTCTCGGGAGTGTATAGGGGAGGTCAAAATAAAACTAGTCCTTCCTATAATTTTTTTTCCTAATGTGCCCCCTAACGGAGTTATGGGGGGTCAAAGGGGTACCTAGAAATTAACGTTTAGGGTTATAACTTTGAAACCACCCTGTATATTTTAATAAAATTTTCGTACGTTGTATTACACATGGAGCTCTACGATTTGATGCTAAAATCAACTTTTTGCTATTATCAGGTGTCCAGAAACGGACTGGCCCTATCACAATTTTTCTCAAAATTTTGACAGAAGTAATTTTATCAAACTGAAAATATTATTATTAGATACTCTGAAGGTTTTTCTTTAAAAATGGTACTCTTTATTTATTTCGAAAAAATGAACGGTTTGCGAGATAAATCGGTTTTGAAAAAAATTGGTAACAAATACAACAACAATTAAAATTTATTTTTTTACAATAAAATCATTCCCGCTAGTGCCAGCCTACAGATTCACCATAAACATTTACTGGTGGTGAATTAAGGGAATGAATAATGCCGTTTCTTGTAAAATCAACATCTATGACCAAAATACATCTACAAATTATTATTGCTCTTGTCTCCATGGAGTTCTTTTCTATTGTTTTCGTTGTTAGACCCTGTTGATTTTAAAGTACTTGTCAAAGGCGCGTGACAGAATAAAAATTCAATTTTATTGTGGTATTCGTTTTAAGCCGTTAGAAATAACATTTAAAAATGGAAGAATATTCCTGTGCAGAATATGCTGATATGCACCTAATTTATGGGGAAGCATTATGCAACTCCGTGGAGGCAAGAAGACTTTATGAGGAAAGGTTTCCGGGTCGACATTTGCCGAGTCCAAAAACTTTTGAAAGAGTTGATCGTAGTTTAAGAGAAACAGGTAAAAAAAAATAGTGAAAAACGTTAGTGAAACTAATTTCTTCCGAATCCTTTATTTAGGAAGCTTTTTGCCACGCCGTGGTGGAGCAGGAGCCCCGAGGAGAGTACGAGACCCTCATGTAGAGGAACAAATATTGGAAGACGTTGCTAATAATCCTTCAAATAGCATAAGGAAGCTTGCGGCGCAAAACAATGTTACAAAATGGGCTGTACATGAAACTCTGAAAGAACAATTGCTTTACCCGTACCACATCCAAAAAGTACATGCTATGTCTCCAGATGATTATCCAAAAAGACTTCAATACGCCAATTGGTTTTTACAGCATCATATTCGGAATCATAATTTTGGTACATCTATTTTGTTCACCGATGAAGCAGGTTTTACAAGAGACGGCATAATTAATTCGCATAATCTACATGTCTGGGATGAAGAAAACCCTCACGCTTTAGTTCAAACTCGCTACCAACAAAGGTTTATGGTGAATGTGTGGGCTGGCATTATCGGGAATCATTTGATTGGTCCATTTATTCTGGAGCAAAGACTTAATGGTGCTCTTTATTTGCAATTTTTAGAGGAAAATCTAAATATTTTGTTAGAAGAAGTGCCCCTTCAAATAAGAACTGAAATGTGGTACATGCATGACGGTGCACCACCCCACTTTGATCGTTTAGTACGTCAACATCTGACGAATGTTTTTGGTGATCGATGGATAGGTCGAGGCGGACCTGTATTATGGCCACCTAGGTCGCCCGACCTAAACCCATTAGACTTTTTTCTGTGGGGTCATTTAAAAAATAACGTTTATTCAACACCCGTAAATAGTAGAGAGGAACTTCTGCTGAGGCTAACACAGAACTGTGACCATCTCCGCAATAATCACGGAATATTATTTCAAGTGCACCGGGAAAACATTCGTAGGATTAGAAAGTGCATTGAAGTACGGGGTGCTCATTTTGAACATCTACCGAAGTAACATTTAGGTACCTTTGTTCATTGTTGAATGTTCTTTGTTGCATGTCTTGTAAGTAAGTTATTTTTCAAATGTTATTTTTAATTGGTCACTACTTGCTCATAAAGTATAGCCAACCCGTTCAAAGATTTCTGGACTTGATAAAGTTAAAGAAATTAAATGCATGAAATAATATGTAAAAAAAATAAATTTTAATTGTTGTTGTATTTGTTACCAATTTTTTTCAAAACCGATTTATCTCGCAAACCGTTCATTTTTTCGAAATAAATAAAGAGTACCATTTTTAAAGAAAAACCTTCAGAGTATCTAATAATAATATTTTCAGTTTGATAAAATTACTTCTGTCAAAATTTTGAGAAAAATTGTGATAGGGCCAGTCCGTTTCTGGACACCTGATAATAGCAAAAAGTTGATTTTAGCATCAAATCGTAGAGCTCCATGTGTAATACAACGTACGAAAATTTTATTAAAATATACAGGGTGGTTTCAAAGTTATAACCCTAAACGTTAATTTCTAGGTACCCCTTTGACCCCCCATAACTCCGTTAGGGGGCACATTAGGAAATAAAATTATACGAAGGACTAGTTTTATTTTGACCTCCCCTATACACTCCCGAGAGATTAGGAGGTACTTACCGGACACCCTGTATATATAACACAAATAGCAAAGCCATGAGATAATTTTTTATGCTTTAGGTCAATAATGTTGATACTGATGTTGATGACATGACAATTATACAGCGAACTCAGTGTGCATATATTAATGATTTACTGTTACAGTTTATTCTGTAATTTCATCTATAGTTCTTCAGTTTAGCTCTGAAAAACAATTAGAAAATATAGAATTTAAATGTTGTCCTAAGCTTTTAAGAAATATATATTTTTATTACCGATGCTATAGGATATGCGAAAGCAGTATACAATAGTACAGCTGAAACAGATACTGTTAACACTGTCCAATTTCCCATCTCCTGAAGTTCGAAGGAAAATCTGCAAAAATTAGGACATTAGTTAAGTTAGCTTTAAAGGATATTATTAGAGTAACAAATATTGAAATAACGCAATAATAATAATCGTCATAATGCATAGTAATATTTAATAATTTTGAACTTAAAAACTACGAACGGGAAACAGTGTACATAAAAAGTCAGAACAACTTCAATAATCAAGTATGCGTTTTTCTATTAATAATTATATTTAGATTATTTACTACTGGCTATTTACTAGATATTGCTGGTGTAATTCGATGCTAGCTGAGACATGTAACGCTCAGAATAATTGTTTCCCCTAATATCAACAGAATACCTAGACTGTTTGACTTCATCTGATAAGGTTTTTAGAAAAAAATTTTTAGATTGAATGAATTAACCTTTGCAATAGAATAAAAATAAAACGGAAGCTACTAATAAAACATGTTTTTCAGAAAGCAGCTGAAAACCAAACCACTTACATTTTAATTTTGTTGTGGATCTGGATGAAGGACCTTAATATTTTCTGTATGACATCTTGGTACAAATGATCCTCCGTATTCGACTTAAATCCATGCGATATCTGTTTCAAATACTCAGACAACAAACAGTACTGGAATTTTAAATGAACCGTTAGGTAAAAAGTAGCTATATATAAACTGATAATACCATATCCTAAACTCAAAAAGCATAAATAATACAATCCCAGGAAAAAATTGGGAAAGACGAAATATTTCCTTATGAACATCACAGCGAAATTAATGTCTTCCATGTCGCTTAGTATGGATGTGATGCATACCATGATCATGATCGATATTAATATCAGTGGGAACAGTTTCTTGATTAAAACACATTGGTGAAGAATTTTTCGTTGAACCTCAACACCAGTTGCGTCAAGTGGTAAAAAAGACATTTTAATAAAGTCAGATAAGCGCAAAACTCTTTTCACGTAAAAAATGCTTAATATGTAACCACAAATTCCCTAAAAATTCAGAATTTATAGTATGTCACAAATTAGGAGGTCAATCCGTTAACCACTGTTCACATATGTATACGAGGGTGGTCTGAAAAATTTCCGACCTAACAAAGATACGACATATTTTCAGATTTTTTTTTATTTTTCAGCATAGTCTCCTTGTAACTCTACACACTTCTCCCAGCGATGTTCCCATCTCTGTAACCCGTCCAAATAGTACTCGGCGTTTTTCTCTGCAAAATAATTGTTCACGAAGGTGATTGCCTCTTCATTTGACGAAAATCTCTGTCCTCCGAGCGCAATTTTTAGATGAGGGAACAAAAAGAAGTCGCTTGGGGGTAGATCAAACCGTAATTCGTGGATTTTCGCCATGGCAACCGCTGAGGTGTGAGACGGTGCGTTGTCTTGGTGAAACAGGATTTTCTTTTTCTGCAAATGTGGGCGTTTTTCCGCAAGTTCTGCTTTTAGCTTGTCAAGTAATGATGCGTACTATGCTCCTGTAATGGTCTTTCCTTTTTGAAGATAATCGATTAAAATAACTCCATGACTATCCCAAAAAACAGTCGCCATCATTTTCACAGCCGGAAAAAAAGTTTTTGCTTTTTTTTGGAGCCGGGTCCCCCTTTGCAGTCCACTGTTTGGACTGTACTTTTGTTTCGGGCGTATAATGGTGTATCCAAGTTTCATCTACAGTAATTAATCGGCGCCAAAACTCGGATTTATTGCGCCTAAATTGCGCCAACAGAGCGCTGGAATTGATTTTGTCCATTTTCATAAAAACACTTACATCAACTCACACAAACGACTGTTACACAACAACTGCGCGTCCAAAAACTGGTGAAACTTTGGTGAGTAACTGTCAACAGATGAACAACGAAATTCACTAGCTTTTATTTACGAGTGCTGCCATCTTCATGTTGAGGTCGGAAACTTTTCAGACCACCCTCGTATTTGAGGCTAATATTACTGATACAAAAAATCTATTTGTAAAGTACAAACAAATATAGCACGATTTTAGTTATTATATGTAGGAAATGTTTTAAATATTTTGTCTTTTTAAATAATGTTTTCTTTTTGTAGATTTGCTTATAAATAAAACAAGGTCCCTGTATCTCAAAAACGAAGCGCCCTACTAAAAATGGCATACCTATTAAAAAGCTCATTAGTTCCGCCCAAATAATCTTTGGTTAACGACTTGACTTACCAATTTGTGACACCTTGTATACACACATATTGTTATGATATGGAAAGCCGATAACGATATGGGCTATTGACTATGTACTTTAGATAGGAATTACAACGTAACAGAAATTTTATTGTTTGATATGTTCAATTGACCTTAAAAAATGATAAAACCACGAAGTGCTACCTTTTAAAGGGGTGCGTTTTTGAGAACGAAGTAAAAAGGTGGTATTTTCAGTTTTTTGAGTTTTACTCGAAAACTATGAATTTTTTCTATATAGTTATCAACAGAAAAGTTGTATCAAATTGAATTTCCAATCGAAATGAGACCTTTTGAAGACTGAAGAAAATTTATTTTTAACAAAAATATGCCCAAAAAAACGAGTAAAAAAAAACAAATAAATGCGTTTTTTTTTCTGAGGAGTTAGGTATAGGAATTGCTTCACAGAAAAAAAAGTTAATGTTTTTTCCTTTAAAATACGCCTTTATAGAAGTACCTACGACTAATAGAAACCGAGATACATTGGATCAAAGTTGGCTACTTTTTGGATTTTTGGCCAATTTTTGCCCTTTTTTGACGATATTTGTCATAACTTTTTTAAGTTTAAAATGGTGCCTGGTAGAAGTTTGTACAATTAAAATCTATCGAGATATGTCAATTTAACCAACGATACTTTTTCTTATTTTTATACATTTTTTATTACTTTCGGTATTATTTTGTCTAATAAATTTATTTTTGTGAATGTGAAAGTTTAAATAAGTTTCTAGGTGATTGGATATTATCATTTATTTATTTAAAGAACAGTCAATCATATATATCTTATAAATTTTCAGTTTCACTTAGTACATTTTCAATATTAATATCAATTTCGTCGTCATCATTTTCATCAATGTCCTCTTCAGAAAAATCAGGCTAATAAGCGTTATCACAATTTATTTCCATACATTCTTTAATACATTTACAGGTTATTTTATCAAGTAAATTTTCAGGTGCAGGAGATTTATTATTAAAAATGGGAAGTAGCCCATTTATGGAATTTTTCCAACCCCAATCAAGGGGATTTAAAGTACAACCATTCCACTGTTGCAACTAAAAATATACTCTGAATCCATGTTTGAGAGCATCAGTTGTTGAAGGCAATCGAGATAAGGTAAATTTTGCACTTGTTGAATACTTTTGAAATAATTTATATCGACAAGTTTTTAAGGCTGTCATTTTTTTAACTATACATTATAGTTATAATGCATTCAGATGCAGCAATGATATCCTCAACACTAGCATTTTCAAGTAAAAATACATCGAGGAATTTTTTTAATTTTGAAGAATTCTTATTTACAAATTTGAAAATTTTTTTTGTAATTGTAATTTTTTAATTAAAATTACAAAAATAATTAAAAGAATTCGAAATTTTACAAGATAAATATGATTAATTGTTGTTCAAATAAATAAATAATAATATTCAACCACCTAGAAACTTATTTTAACTTTCACATTCACAAAAATAAATTTATTAGACAAAATAATACCGAAAGTAATAAAAATTTTATAAAAAGAAAAAGTATCGTTGGTTAAATTGACATATCTCGGTTTGGTTTAATTGTACAAACTTCTACCGGGCACCATTTCAAACTTAAAAAAGTTATGACAAATATCGTCAAAAAAGGGCAAAAATTGGCCAAAAATCCAAAAAGTAGCCAACTTTGATCCAATGTATCTCGGTTTCTATTAGTCGTAGGTACTTCTATAAAGGCGTATTTTAAAGGAAAAAACATTAACTTTTTTTTCTGTGAAGCAATTCCTATACCTAACTCCTCAGAAAAAAAAACGCATTTATTTGTTTTTTTTTACTCGTTTTTTTGGGCATATTTTTGCTAAAAATAAATTTTCTTCAGTCTTCAAAAGGTCTCATTTCGATTGGAAATTCAATTTGATACAACTTTTCTGTTGATAACTATATAGAAAAAATTCATAGTTTTCGAGTAAAACTCAAAAAACTGAAAATACCACCTTTTTACTTCGTTCTCAAAAACGCACCCCTTTAAAAGGTAGCACTCCGCGGTTTTATCATTCTTTAGGTTCAATTGAACATATCAAACAATAAAATTTCTGTTACGTTGTAGTTCCTTTGTGCCCTCTTTTTTTACATAGTCATTAGCCTAATACCCAAATACAGAATACAATGAAATTTTGAAAATTATCACATACTAAAGTAGAGAACTCTAACAACAGGGATGTGTTATACTATATATGAGAAAATGAAGAATGCAAATTAACGTATAGAATAAGTTTTAGTACATAAAACGCAAAATCGTTACATGATAACGTCAATCTGTCAAAATAAATTAAATAATGCAAAATTTTAAATTAAAAAGTTTAATGAAAGCAATAATACATACTAGAAAGTTAAAATGTATTACCTAGTACAACTTTGTAAAGATATTCATCATATAGGAGCTTTGGTTTGGAGAAATTTAAAAAATTAAGATTTTGACAAGTAGATTTATCGTAGAACAAGAAAGAGTTGTACTTATAAATTAAATCCATGCAATAAACTAAGACTACAATTAAAGTTCATCGTACCTTTAGTTTGTATTTATGAGTGGAATTAAAATTAAAGTTCTTTAGATAACTTCATATAGCGATTTTCGAAATGTCAAACCCATAACTAAACATTGTGTAAAATTTATTGTGTAAATGGTACTTATCAGATGTAAAATGACCTGTGTTGTGTTAAAAAGACCTTCTATTCATACAAGACTGTATTTAAATCCCAATTTACATTCCATTTAGTGTAAAAACATTACTAGTTGTCAAGAAACGATGCCTCTGAAAACATTTTAGTCATTAGTCAAATCATACAAGATAAAAGTGTTCAAAATAGTGAAATTAACTTAATATGAATGTTTTGGAACAAGACTAGTGGCATAGAATTAAGCTAAATAGCATAATTTAGTTAAATTTCAATAAATTAGCAAAATTTTGTAGAAACTTTAAAAATCAACGTAGTTTAAAGATTTGGGTATGTAAATTTGCAAAAAATTATGTAGAATCCGAATATATCAGTGTCATGCTGCAAAAGACATACATAAAGGCATAATTCCAATTTAAAATTTTCATAAGGCTTCAAACTAATGTTGCTATAACAACAACCTCATTCGTTATCAATTTATAAAAACTGTTACAGGGCTTCTAGTAGCCAGTCTTTCATAATTCGTCGAATCATAAACATCGTTCAGTCACCCCTGAAATAAACAGAAGCTAGTCAAAATTAAATAAATAAATGTATACGTAGTTACCAGTTTTGAAACTCAACAACGCAAGTGGAATTTTGGCAACTGTCAAAAATGAAAATTTTCCAGCTGTTAAAAATTTCTCAACAGTCCAAATATTCACGGAGATTTATATGATGTGAATAAGTGTCATTTAAACAAAAGTGCAAGGTATAAATTTCCAATTAAAACTAGTGAAGTGCTGTGAGAAAATACAACGACAGGCAAGTGCAAACCCAAACAACCATTGGAATATCAAGTACATGGTACCAGTTTGTTGATCCAGGTCATACATAACCCAACATCGACCAGGGGCTTGATTTTTGAAAACAGGAGAACTGATTCTCCAGAGAAAAAATTCACCTGACAAATTTCTCTTAAAAACTTAAATACTTATTTTTGAATGCCGTATGTCGAAGATATATTTGCAAATGACCAATCAGCGGGCAGAGTTTTCTTCAATATTTCAGTGCCATTATTGGCGACCCTGATGTTTAGTCACTTGATTTGATTTTGAAGGTTGTTTTGTAAATGTCATTATATTCGTCAGGGAGACTAGCCATCTCCATGATATGCGTAGTAATTTAATATAACTTCAATTTGAATAGAAGTATATTTGAAAACACAAAAAATTTAATATTATTATAATTATGATGAAGCGTTCGTTCACGTCGAAAGCGCAAAAAAGAAATTAATATGCTTAGAAACAACGAAGAACTTTTTAAAATGAAAGTTTTCTTCTACTTTTACTCACAAAAAGGCCCAAGAACAGTGGTCAGATATTGCTGAAACTTTAAATGGTTTAATTAATGTTGTCGCGGATGGTTTACAATTTCTGCAGCTTGCAAATTATTCATTATATTTAGAATTAATAATAAATTATTTGGATCCATTACAAATTTCAAATGATTACGCACCTTCGAACAGCGAATGAATGAAGTGACAATTCGCGCATGAGCATGAGATGACATTTGGATTCAAACTATTCGGAGAAAACGCCAATTCCCCCGGCAAAACCCTGTGGAATTATTTCTCTTGATATCTAGAGAAAATATTCCACAAGAAAATTTTAAAAATCACATTATCTGTGTGTCAAGAGAAAATGACGTAATTTTCTCTAATGAACTAATTCTCCTGTTTTCAAAAATCAAGCCCCAGGACGAGGTTCACTACATCTGGATGACATCCGAAACGAGACATACACTCAAGTAATACGTGAGTCACATAATTATACAAATTGGCCAATTTAAAAATTTCATCGAACGAATTCGTATATAACAATCAAACTTATAGCTATAAAAAAATTCTCTTTCAAAATACCAAAGTCGACTAAATATCAAAATTTTACCTTCTAAATTAGTATAGGATAAAGTAGAATTAGGATAATAAGTAAGAATACAATTTGTCCATTGTCTGCAAAATTAAATATGTAATATATTTTGTTAATTTCTTGTTAAATAGCATTTTTCATTCCGTACATATATAATAAAAAATTTTTTAGTGAAACACACCCTGAGAAAGAGCAGGCTCTAACTGAAATAATTTATAAGACTAGATCTTATTGACGCCTGGGCAAAATAAAAATAAAATTAAATTAAAATAATAAATCACTTTCAATCTCATTCACCAGATATCAAAAATCATAACAATATGTTGAATACAGTTGTTCAGTCTTTCTACGAGGGTTGTCAAAGTAATGTCTCCAATTTTTTTTACAAAGAAAAACACATTTACTTGCAATGAAATATACATCCAAAGTCGTTGATGTTCTGTCAATATATTGTCAATGGTAGTCTTACTGACATCAGGGGTTTGATTTTTGAAAACAGAGAATTAGTTCATTAGAGAAAATTACGTCATTTTCTCTTGACACACAGATAATGTGATTTTTGAAATTTTCTTGTGGAATATTTTCTCTAGATATCAAGAGAAATAATTCCACAGGGTTTTGTCGGGGGAATTGGCGTTTTCTCCGAATAGTTTGAATCCNATTACGCACCTTCGAACAGCGAATGAATGAAGTGACAATTTGCGCATGAGCATGAGATGACATTCGGATTCAAACTATTCGGAGAAAATGCCAATTCCCCCGACAAAACCCTGTGGAATTATTTCTCTTGATATCTAGAGAAAATATTCTACAAGAAAATTTCAAAAATCACATTATCTGTGTGTCAAGAGAAAATGACGTAATTTTCTCTAATGAACTAACTCTCCTGTTTTCAAAAATCAAGCCCCTGGAAACAATTCGCACAGCTCCCGAATCGTCACCTGTCGATCTCCAAGCGTTACCCTCTACTTTTGCAATCGTTTCTTCAAATCCGACGGCCGTCCGATACGCTGTTCATCATGAACGTCTGCCAAACAAAGACTGCGCGTCGAAGACAGCTGGGAGTGGTGGGGATTTGTTTCCTCGCGACTCCATTTCCTTGGAACATAGAAAATGTAGTACTAACGTAGAATGAAATCTAACATATGAATAATGAAACTGTCATGGCGGCGTCACATGTTAGTTAGTTTCCAAAATAAAAAATGGCGCAGAGAATACTAACCCTGTCATTTTGGGTTGGTTGGTAATGCAGTTTGGACTTTGCACGTATTTGAAGTTTAGCTTTCGTTATCTTTGGTTTATTAGGTTATCCTCTGAAAATTGTAAATTATAGTATTGCAAGAATTGTGTTTATAACTATTGTTAAGGGTTTTCTATTTGTTATTATATTATACTGGGAATACGATATGTAAGTTTTAAGCTATATAGTTTTATTAAAAACCAAACCCATATCTTTACCAACATTATGTGGAACACTCATACTCATGTTACTTGTATTAATCGATTAGAAACAGTCCACATAAAATGTGCATGTAATTACATATTATTTAAGTTAAATATAGATAAAAATAATTATGTGTATGATGATAAACTCCAACTAATATTTTATGAAACCTTTGATACTTAGATGCTTACAAAATTTTTAATGGTGGTGAATTGCTTTCTTTATTCAGTTTGAGACATAGAAAATATACTGTTAATATTAAGGTAGCAA
>NW_019416373.1:690195-724856 GCF_000390285.2 Anoplophora glabripennis | reverse complement strand
AAACCTCCAGCACCCCCTGAGCTTCTAAAGTTGATATTCTGCCGATGCAAAGGAATCTGTGTAGCAATGTGAGGATGTCGGAAGACAGGCCTCAAATGTTCTACAGTGTTCCTGAATTATTCTGGGGAGACATGCAGCAACATAATGGAGATATCAAAATTGATCGAGGAGAATGATTTTGAAAATTGACTGCCAACAATGACGCCACTTCATTCTCCATCCTTCCTCAACAATTCAATATCGGAAGCTCAACCAGATCCTGAGTCGCAGCCTGGCCCATCAAAGAGACTGAGGACACAGTAGATTGGGAAATATATTGCGATATTTTTAATTACACTAATTATTATGTCAGCTAGAAAATGTTTGTGGATTCTGCCTACTAAGGATACGACGTAAAAAAACGCGCCACCAGACTCTACCTCGTAGGGGATGGGGAAAAGAGTCAATAAATAATTAACAACATTATAATGTATCCTTACTAGTACTGGAGAATAGTGTAAGTTTCGCATCGCTGTAAAACCCTAATAAATAAATCAAAATTTGAAAAAAGTTTGTATTGGAAATTATTCCTTGAAAACCCCTCTATCAAAATACTCTGATGTATTTTTTTTGTAAAATGACCAGAAAAAAATTTATAACGACGAAAAGAAAATTTTTATCTATTTTCTATAAATATTTTTAATGATTTTCTATCTATAAAAATGTATGGATTTAACTTTACACTAACCCCCTCTTGACATCTAAAAAATAAAATTGCGTGCTCTGACTTTTGCACGCTAAGCCCAAAAATATGTAACATTTCAATGGACTAAAGGCACATTAGGGATGCTTTTACAGGAAAGAAAATTAATTCCTTTATCTGATCAGCTTTTATACAGGAGTCGCCACTATCGATATCTTAGAAGTAGTGGTAGTAGTAAAGGGGCGGCCTCAGCCTGGCAATTAGGCCACGAGAGGGCCCTTTTTGCCTACCCCGCCGTCCCATCATCTAACCACTTTATGCCTCTGACCCTCCTCGAACCTGCCCGACGCCCTAATGAACGTCAGGATTTTAGTCCATTTAAGGTCTCTCACCTCAACCCCTTGCAGCTCTTCAGCACCAAAGACTTTATGTCTTATTCTCCCAAAGGCTGCGCATTGTCCCAGAAAGTGAACAGAGGTGTCCTCCCCTTCGCCACATTTCGGGCATAGATGATCCTCCTCAATTCCAATTAAGCTTAAATGTCTCCTAACTCTGCAGTGGCCTCTCAGAACCCTCACCATTTGGTTTAGGGCTTTTCGACTGAGGCTCAGCAGCCATCTCGTCTTGGATTTGCTAGGTCCATGTATAAGACTATGGGCCTGCCATCATCCTCTATTTTTCCTCCATTTCTGACCTAAAGTTTGATAGGCCCATTTATTTAGGGCCCCATTAATGCTGCCTCGTGTGATACCTAAGATTGGTTCAGGTCCCTGTCCAGGTCCCCTGAACCCGAGACGAGCTAATTGATCCGCCCTCTTAGATAGATAGATCCGATATCTTAGAAAGTACGGATCCGATAAATCTGAAAGTTTGGCAACCTAGCAAAGGCGGTAGCACAGTTAAAATATTTAGAACTTTATTACACTTCTGGTTATAGGGGGGATAGCCAGACCCTTAAGTTATCTACTATTTTTTGTCACCTAAAATCATGTAATTTCTTGCGAGGATAGCTGTGGAATTTTTAGCAAAACTTCAAAACAAACAACTAAACTGTCACCAGTTATTTATTATTATTTATTCACAGACGTTGCAATGGGATTCTAAGCAGAACATTTACAGTTTTTAATGAGACATATCCCAATTTTTCCACCAATGAGCAGAATAAAGTTAAAAAGAATTCTAAAAAACTTTATACATAATTTTAATTATGTATGTCAATAATAATAATGCACTAAGAAAAAAGTCATAAGTGTTCAATATGACCCCCATTAACAGCTAAGTACTTGTGGATTCTAGAGATAACACCATCAGTCACCGCTTTTGCTATTTCAGCTGCAGACAATTCATGGAACGCTCTTCGTATTCGAGCAATCAAATCCTCTTTTGAAGCAACGGGTGTAGAATAAANACAATATCATGTAAATCATGTAAAATAAACTTATAATACAAAATATAAAAAAAAAATAACACATACCATTATTATTAGAGTCCGGCATTAAGGTCCGGTTGTCGCTTTCTTCAGTAAGCATGATTCCAGCAGCAGGTAAGTTCAAATCTGATGAATCTAGAAAAAAATAAAAAACACCAATGCCAAAATTATTTTATTAGATTTTAAACTTTAAAATTCAAGAACGATTAACGTTACTTATAGTTTTGCATTAAAGCTCTTTTTTACATTTATTTCATTTATCATTACTCTACACTAGCAGATAAATTTAACTCCGATAGATTACAGAAGACAAATCACGGTAATGGTAAAAGACCGTATGTCCATTTGTTGATATTTTGTTTGCATTACCTACCTACTTAGCAGCTCAACCAAATATTTAAGCTTTTTATATGAATACAATAAAACTGGTTCTATTTCTAATAGCAAATCAAAAATAACAAGCTAAACTAAACCAATATAACACAAAATATAACCTATAACCTCACTTACCGTCAATACTCTGCCTTTCTATTTGATCCATCATCTTACACACTCGGTTACCAACTATTTTTCGCAAAAATTTACGTCCTTTGTTATTACAAGACATAATTATCAATTGCTAAACACACAGGTAATTATAAAAATAAACACAGTAAACATAAACACGAAAAACGGCGTTCGCACTGGACTTACAACTGTTTACTATTTTGTTGTTTTGCCTGTGAACATGGCAGTCCCGGAGATACTATTGTTTACCTCGTTGCAAAATTGGACTTACTACTTATTCTAACTTGAAAATGTAGGCAACCAGTAAATTTGGAGTTACCATGTTTTACCACAATGACATACTTAAACCAAGAATGAAGTAAACCATATTAACTCAATTTTGCCAAAAAGTGGACTTACGACTATTTACCTCTACGGTACTGATTTTCTATATTTATATTTTAAATTTGTTAATATTAAAAACTTTAAATTGATTAGGTATTGAATTGTAAATGGTAACTGCATTATATAAAATATAAAACTTCTAAACATAGCAGTACGATGATGTGGAGGGGTAAAAATATTTTTAAATCTAATATCTCTTTGGTGGATATTGGAACGTTTTATAAATTTGTTTTTGAGCAAAACTGATGAATTGGGAAATATCAGTATTTTATGAGCAAATGTAATAAGATGATAAACTCTCCGATTATTCATGTTAAGCCCGTTATATTCCTTAATTTTGTGAGAAATATGATCAGACCTTTTTAATCCAAAATTGGAACGACAACATGAATTCTGAACATTTTGAATACGATTTTTATCAAATTCGTCAAGACAGTAGCCATATATAAAATCACAATAATAAAAGTGACACAAAACAAGCGACTCACACAACATTTTACGTTTAAAATATGACGACTCGAAAAAATTAGCTTTAAACTAGAATATGCCTTCTGAATAAGTTTTTTACGTGCTCCTTAAATCTGAGATCAGAATAGAAAATTATCCCAAGGCTCTTCACCTCATCTAGGTACTACAGGCAAGATGACGCCATCCAAATTGATATTTCAATTAGATTTCACAATATTAATTTTATTTTTACTACCAAACAACATTAACTTCGATTTATTAGGATATAGCATCAAATTATGCTCTGTTGACAATTGCATGATATTATTAAGTACATAATTCATAAGGTCACCAGTCCTTGCTATATCTTCAACAAAAAAAATGTGGATATGGAAAGGAAAGGAAATTTTAATCTGCCTAAGAGAGAGTAAAAAAATACAGGGTGTTCCATTTAAGATAACAAAGCTAAAGCTGTTTGAAGTTATCAAAATGTAACGGCAAATACCCCTACCCGCCTAGTATTAAATGTTATAATTTGCAATAATATATAGGATGACCCATTTAAAATAAGTTAATGTGAATATTTTAACTGCGTTGGCTCTACTGCCTTTGCAAGGTTGTCTTTTCAGAGTTATTGATAGTGCCGATTCCTGGTGGGACACCCTGTATTGTTCAAGAATTACGTACCTTTCATGAACGTTTCACCAAGTAATCCACATATTTTTAAATTTTTATTTTTACTCATTTTCCTAGAATTAATTAAATACAGTTGTTATTAATGACTAGTATAATACAAACTAAGGCAACGTTGTGTCTACTGATAAAATTTATTTTACTTACCTTTATATAGAAGATTCTATGTTTTATTAAACAGGCAATCGCAACAAAAATTAGATGTAACGTAAACAAGTAATAATTAAGTATTCATGTTGATGAGGTAACCCAAGACATTAGTCTAACAAAAACGTATTTTTTGTAATCTATTAAGTAACATCAAAAAATCATCATACTTGGAAGCGTGCTATACTTCTTGTTTTTTTGGTAATTAAAGAAATTCGGTTTATAATATTACCTAAAACCTAAACTAATTTATTGATTAACTAAATGTATCAAAAATGAGTCATATGTTTCAGTTTAAAAAGTGAAGATAATATAACATTGAATATCTACTGCATATTCGTACATCTATTTCTAAAACGAGTGATAAGAAAATTCATTATAAAAAAACTGTAGTAGCAGAAATGGGCTAAAGAGTGACCGCAACAAACCTGTGATTTTCGCCCGTTTTTTCACAATTTGCAGAGAATTTAAAAAAACACATAAAAATATGTTTTTGGTCGCAAATTACTTGTCGTAAAAAACTGAAACGAGCATAGCTTTTAGTATTTTGAAAATTTTAAAAATCACCCTTACCTAGGGGTTGAAAAAAATGCCAAGAATGAAGAATTTAAATATTACCAATTGATATAAAAACTATTAGCAAGTGAATTATCTTAATACATTTTTTTTTTGGAATTTTTACAATTATTTCCATATGTTTATTGCAGTCATGAGAATAAATCTTTCTTTGTATTATTCGATAGAAAAATTCACATGCTAATATAGTTTTTATATTTATTGGTAATATTCAGTTCTTCTCAATTCTTCATTTTGGGCGTCTTTTCAATCCCTAAATAGGGGTGATTTTTGAAAATTTAAAATAATTAAAAGCTAGGTATGCTCATCTTAATATTTTACGACGAGTAATTTGAGACCAAAAACATATTTTTACCTATTTTCTTTAGTTCTCTGCCAATTGTGAAAAAACGGGCGATTTTTGCGGTCACTCTTTGTGGTCAAGCCTTGTACCAAAAGCAAAGCGACAAACTCACACACGCACTGACGAAAAATAAACTCTTAGTCATGATTAATCAAACTGAAACGTCAGGTAAATTATAAAAAATGTAAATATATTTATTAGTTACATATTGAAGTTGAAGACATTTTTTCTGATTATATGATTTAGCAAACAACATATGAAAACTGAATATTGACGAAATTACAATAAATTTGTTTTATTGAAATACACATATCACAGAAATAAATGAGTTACAATTGACTATGCAAGTATATTTTTAAATATAGAAACTTTGTATTTTTCCTTATGGTACTTTAATATGTTACTTTCAATATTCGACGAGGGAAAAATAAGACAACAATAAAGTTGCAATTGAATTAATATATTACTATCAAGTAGATTTTTGCTACTAAAATTATAAATCATTACAGTGTGCGAATGTCTAAATTATTTAGTTGTTGACATTTACAAAAAGTAGTACTATGCTGTAGCTTACTTTCAGTATATGAAACGAAAAAGAGACTGACTTTAACAATGGAGTTTGTGGAATTACAAAAACAAGTCGAATGAATTTTAGATGCCCACATGTACCTTTCATAAATATATTGGTCAAGTGAAAATACTTATCGTCGTAGATTAATGGCACAAGAAACACGAAATATTCTAAATCATGTTTATTAGACTATGAAAGATATTGATTACCTTTAGATCATCTCAAATATATCCATTATGAGAAGAACATCTAATATATGTCTTAAAACTAATCTATCATAGCTTAAAACTAGATATCGTTGGGAAAACGCTTTATGTTTTCAAACATAGCAAACTGAAGTAAGTAATAGATGCTTCAGGTGACAACTATTTGGTAATGAAGGTGAAATTTATATACACTTTCTTTAAAATTAAATAAATTATCATTGATTTATGCAAAATTTACGTAATTCGTTGTGAAAAAAATACCCTGTACAAGGAATTGGCATATAGTCCAGACGGTATCTAATTCAAAAAGTCCATATTTGGGTGAATCGTATATTCACGAACATTTTTGGAGTTTTGGCTTTCAAATATCACTAGAAATGAAAATTTTTCTATGCGCATAAAAAAACATTGTCTTAACTTTTGGCGGCACAATATGTTAAAAAAATTCGAAAAATATCATATTTTTCTTCCTACATTTCAATTATGTATCTTTTCAAAAGTTGATTTTAGGTGAAAATGGAAGAGGAAAAAATGTTTGTAATTAAATTTTTTACAAAATATGACTATACAAATCGAATGAGTCATGATTGTTATTATTCGCTGGGGAAGTTTTTGTACATGTCCTCTGGAAGTCGGGAGAAAGTTATAAGGGAGTTGAGGACCGTACTAGATCCTGAGCAATTTCTAGAATTGAAATGATATTTTGCATTATATTAATTACGCTATTATAGACACTTAGACAAAACACAATTGATCGTATTTACGATAAAAGTTTGGGTTTTTGGGCATCAGGGAGAGAAATATCTAACATTTTCATCCTTGCAAATCTCAAAACTGAATGGTTATTACCGAGGTTAATCGTGGTAGAAAAATGCAGAGCGGATAATGTTAAACATTTTATGTGGAGGAATTACGAAGCAGTCTAGAGAAGGTCCGAGGAAGTTTGAGGAAGTATAGAGAAGTTTTTGTACAGAATTCAGGGAGCGGTTTACCCCTCGGCAAAAACCAAGGCCCGCAGATACTTGAAAATTTAATCACATATAGAAGGGCTCTCAAGCTTTCAAACGCTTTTTGAAAAATTCGAATCCGTCAATTAGGAGGAGAGCTCTGGCGCTTGTTTAAACATTGGCCGAATTTTTGTACTTATAAACAATTAAACAATATTATATTGAAATGAAAGAAAGATTCTTTTTTTATTTTATTTTTTTGTAATTAAAGTATAATTCAAATATTATTTATTGTTTAAAATATAAGCAAATGAAAAATTAACTCATTATATAATTTTCGACATATTTTGAAAATAATTGTTGTTTAAACAATTTTAGAATATTTAAATAAATTTGTTTTTGATCTTTGATAAACGGTATATAAGCTTACTTTGATACAATAAGCTTACTTTTGATACAATAAAAAATAAAGTTAATTAAAGGAAGTTTAAAGATGAATAATTATTATCGGACTGTTGAAAGACCAATAATTATTAACGATAGGCATTTGAAAATACGCTAATTGTTTTTTTTTAAATCGCGAGACATTGATTTAAAATAAATCATCAAAATCGGACCTCTAGAAGCTGAGATATTCTTTTCGAATTTTTTTTAACATATTGTGCCGCCAAAAGTTAAGCCAATGTTTTTTTTATGCGCATAGAAAAATTTTAATTTCTAGTGATATTTGAAAGCCAAAAAGCCAAAAATCTCCGTAGATATACGATTCACCCAAACCAAAACAGATACCGCCTTATCTAATATAAAATATGCATTTCTGATGGACAGAACGAGAGTGAAAATGTTTTATATATGTTGATTTACATCAGTATTGTATTTGGGAAATTAAATTGTCAACTTACAACTATTATTATTTCATGGCCTAGATCCAATATACCAAAACCGGACACTTTTACTTCATTAGCAGTGTTAATTATTATCATCTGCAAGGTTTTTCGGTTTCGCGCATTCCAATAGACCCACTCACATTGACATGCGGCACTATACATGTTAACGGACTGAAAAGATAAGCATCGTTAAAATTTCAGCAATAAGTTAATGTAATACGCAATAGTATTTAATATTTAGGTTGTCAAAACATGTTGTGAAACTAAAACAGAAGATGTAAAATTTCATTTTCAGAAAAAAGTTTCCTATGCATGGACAATAGCTAAAAAATGTTTTTAAAAAAGTTATAAGGCGACAAATATGGGGATATATTTTTAAATGACAATAAAAAGTTTTCCTTCACTTACAATAGTATAGATATTTTAACTTAAAGTAGCTTATAGTATAGTCCACGAGCCCACGTACAAAGAAAAAAATGATTACCAGCAAGCTGTAACTTTGCGTGCAGCTTAAGTTTGACGAGTCTCGCAAGATTTGACTACGAGGAAAATTCAACAGTGGTAAGTTTTTCCGTGATTTTCAGGAAAACATGTCAATCTGGCATAAAAATGGAATGTTATGACCAGCACTTTTTTTAAGTTTAAGTGAAATATATATTTTTTTAAACTCCCCAAAAAATTTGTCCGACAAAAATGTTGATATTTTGAGTTTGTCCCCCACCCCAAATATGTCGATTTGGTGACATTATGGTTGGTGATAAGATTTGAAATGAAAGTATCTTATTGTGCGACAAAATCTTGAAAAGTGTTTGCAGTCCGACGCCCCAAAGATGTCGACTTAACGACAACATGGTTGGTGATAACCACCTGTCGGACAAAAGCGTCATTATTTAAAAAAATGCAATATTAATCTGAGAATTTAACTCTCCGACAAAATTGTCGTTTTTTTTTGTTTATCCGACAAAATTAAACTATAAGATTTTGCGGTTTCAATACTTACACAGGATTTAGAAAAAACAAATTATAATTAATTAAAAAAATATATAATAAACAAATTTTGTTTAAATTTCTCAAATTTTAAATAAATATGACTCATTTAAATTAATTTTTTTATACAATTACAAAAAAATTGTATACAAGGTGGTTCCGAGCGCGAGCTAATAGGTCAAAATTCATGGGTAGATTCTCGAAGCAAAAATATCGCGATTTAGCCGAACTTACCTGTGTTAAATGTAAAATATTATTTTAGTTTTTTTCATTTATTCCTTAACAAATGCAAATATCCTCACAAAATTTTGCGGTTTGAAGTTCTTTAAGTAGAGGAATTGAAATGTGTTTTCATTTTGGTTAAAGTTCATAGAGGGCGCTAGCTGCAGTAGATTGAATGTGTTAGAAACGACATAACTTTTTTGTGTTTTAAGGTATCTCATCTCTGGTATCAAATTCTTATTTTCCAAGTTTTTTTTACACAAAAAAGGTATAAAACTAGCTGTCTTCCACCGTTTTCGAGATAATTGGATATATGCTGTTGAATTATTACCTATTATTATTATTACCTATTATTAATTTAGCGGTGAAATTTCTTACGTTTGGACGAAAATCAAATAATTGACATATTCCACTTGTCTTATTGCTGTCATTTGTATGCTACTGTCCATTAAGTATTATTCGTACCTAAAATTACACCTTAATTTAAATTGTACGTACATAAATGTGAGATGGAATGCCGAGATTTCCGTTTTTGGGGTTATATGAAATCAGTTGTTTATGGAGAAACTATAAACACCTGTTAAGAACTTTGGCAGCAGGTTTTATTAAATGCTGCAAAGTCATTTCGCATTAAGGATTTGTACTTTACAACAAGACAATCTTTTAGTAAACGCATTGATAAATGTATAAATAATATTTTTAAAATTGGTTTAATTGCTTTTTCAAGAACAAAACTATGTGTAAACTGTTTGTCAAAACAAGATTGCAAATTTTAATTTAAAAAAACACAAGCAAAAATTTATGCATTCTTTGTACAGTTACCATTTTTTATAAAATAGTTACAATTGTTTATAAAATAAAATGTACATGTAAGTTTTTTGAACAAAGAAATCATTTTGATAGAGATTAATTAAATTAGTTAAGACATAATTATTTATGAATTTCAATTTCTGTTGCTCCTGTTAACAAGATAATTTAGTTATTTNGTAGGATTCCATCGGCTCCTGGTGATTTAAATGGGTCAAAAGAACTTATTGCCCATCTTATTCGTGACTGACTCACCACCGTCTTGGCAACCTCCCAGTTCTGTCGAGACCCGGTCGTTACCCTCTGCTGGTGATTCCAGTCATATTCATCTCCATGATTTAATAACCTGGAGCCTGGAAAGTGAGTATTTAGAAGTAATTCCAATGTCTCCCTTCCAGTTTTGGTATATTCCCCACTCGGTGCTTTGAGAGACCCGAGTTTCGTATGTCCATTCTTAGAGAGAAGTCTCTGGAGTTTAGCACACTGTGGGACACTATCAATATCCTCACAGAACTTCCTCCATGAGTCTCTCTTTTGCGTTTACCAAACGTGCATATCAAGGCATGTTTTAAATTATACACACACACTTCTTAATGATATAGATACTGGTTGTGTTATTCCTCGCTCTGAGTGAAACGCCCTGCCGGATTATCGGATTGAGATTATTATTAATAGTTGCCTGCTGGATCGCTGGATATGAATCCTTATGAATTTATGTGTTTGACACAATGAGCAAAGCCAAGAAATAATTTTTTATGTCTTACAAATAATAACAATACACATGCTGTTGTCAAATCGAATAGTAAAGCTTTAATATATTTTTTAATATTATTGAAATTGAAACATTGTGCAGAATTTATTGTATCACAGTTAGTGACATGGCATTTATACAGCGAACGCCCTGTGTATACATTTTTTGTAGTTAATTCTATAATTTCATATGTAATTCTTCAGTTAAGCTCTGAAAAACAATTAGAAAATATAGAATTTAAATACTGTCCTAAGCTTTTCAGAAAATATACGGTTACCACTCATTTGGACATCATTTTCAAAAAGGCCTTAATTTATTTTGGTATTTTACAGTGATTTTAATATTAACCGTACACTTCCTTCGTTAGCAAGTCATTAAAAAATATATTTCTTTATTACCGATGCTATAAAATATGCGAAAGCAGTATAAAATAGTATAGTTGAAACAGCTACTGCTAACACTGCCCATTTTCCCATGTCCAGAGTTCCGAAGGAAAATCTGCTAAAATTAGGACGTTAATTAAGTTAGCTTTAAAGAGTATTATGAGTGAAAGACTTATTAAATATTTAAATAATGCAATAATAATAGTCGTCGTAGATTATTGTATACAGTACATTCGGGGATTGAATTTACAAGAGGACAAATCGTGTAAAAAGTGAAAGATACGAAAAAAAGGTATTCTTGATAAAAACTTTTGCTTGTTTAGAAAATACGAATCGTCATGACGAATTTCAATTTTGTTGTCCAGGGTGTGCCAAAAACACAAAAATGTTATTTTGTGTAAGAGTAAACATACTTTATTTTGCAAGATACAAAAAAGGCATTCGCTTTTTAAAGAACAGCTAATAAGAAAAAAAATATAAACCACTTACATTTTAATTTTGTTGTGGACCTGGATGAAGGACCTTAATCTTTTCTGTATGACATCTTGGTACAAATGATCCTCAATATGCGGCTTAAAACCATGCGATATCTGTTTCAGATACTCAGACAGCAAATAGAACTGGAATTTTAAATGAGCCAATAGGTAAAAAGTAGCTGTACATGAACTGGTAATGCCGTAACCTAAACTCAAAAAGCATAAACAGTACAATCCCAGGAAAAAATTGGGAAAAACGAAATATTTCCTTATGAACACCACAGCGAAATGAAACTCTTCCACATCGCCTAGTACGGATGTCTTGAACATCATCACCATAATCACTATAAATATAAGCGGGAATAGTTTCTTGATCAAAGCACATTGACGGAGAAGTTTTCGTTGTACCTCGGCACCAGTTGCGTCAAGTGGTAAAAACGACATTTTAATATAATCGGATAAATACAAGACTCTTTTTAAGTAACAAATGGTTAAGATGTAACCAAAAATTCCCTAAAAAGCAGAATTATATATTATGTCTCAAATTAGCAGGTCAATCCGTAAACCACAGATTACATTATACTAATAAAAAAAATATATAGCCCGATTTTAATTATTGTTATGTGTAGTAATTGTTGCAAATAGTTTGTCTTTTTAAATAATATTTTTTTATGTTTTCTTTTTATGGACCTACTTATCATTAAAACGAGTTCCCTGTATCTCAAAAACCAAGCGCCCAAGTTAAAATGACATATCAATAGAAGTCTCATTACTTTCGCCCAAGTAATCTTTGGTTAACGACTTGACTTACCAGTTTGTGACACCTTGTACACAAACATAAGCAGAATACAGTTGTTCATTCTCTTTATACGAGGGTTGTCAAAGTAGTGTCTCCAATTTTTTTTTTCACAATGAAAACACATCTGCACATTATCTGCTCCCACTATAGTAAATAGACCATGAATACATTGTCTTTAAGGAGGTAGTGGACATTACCGTAGAAGTGGAAGTTGCTATGGACAACGGGATGTAAGTTTGGTGACTTACTAGCCAGGGAAAAAAGCGATTTCGATTTATAAATGCATATTTTATTAACAAATAAATATAAATATTTGACAAACACTACATTTTATTAATTATTATGGATGAATATTTATAGTAATTGTGTTATTACATTAAGTAACATTTATAAAATCTGTTTAATTATTCCCCTCGCGTTTACTAATTATCACATTTTTCTCAAAATGATTTGACCGCTCCATTTCAGTCATCGAAGGCTCAATATTATCTGACTGATCCAACAAAACAGCATGATGCGACGTATTACTAGAACCTGAAGTTCAAGTGTCATTGTAAAGAATCCTGTTGGTTATTTCATTTTTGTTACTTAAACTGTCAGCAACATAACTTTCTGCAATTATGACTGATTTCCACCCACCATGTCTCTTGATTGCTAATGCATTAGACCTGTATTTGCCGGTAACGTTGCCGATGTTCTTCGGAATGGCCTGTATACGTTNAGTAACGTTGCCGATGTTCTTCGGAATGAATGGCCTGTACATGTTTCAGGATGTTCTAGTTTCAAAAGCTGTGCAATCTTATTAGGAATCATAGAAAGGGTATTCTGGTTGGTTGTAACATCTACCTGCTTGACAGCACATAAAAAAGCGTGAAATTTCAGTTTTAATTTCCAATCTAATCTTGATACCTATATTTCTTGAGAATTTCTAGGTGAGAACAGAACCCAGACGAGAAGTAATTGTAAACGTACGTGACATACCATTTTTAGAATCTGAAATTGTAACTACAATAATGTCATTTTTGAAATTGACGTCCAAAGTAAGTTTGTATAACTCATCAGAACGGCATGCTCCTGCAATGCTTAAGACCGTCACTACCTTCATCAGCAAATATTTGTTATTGGGTGCCTGAACTAGAAATTGAAAAATGCTCTCAGCTTGGGGTATGTATGTATGCATGTATGTATGTCTGTCGGAGGGTGGTCGAATTGTTTGTTTATTAGGCCCCTTGTACACCCTCCTTCATTACTCGAGTACTTTCCATCCTATTTACTACACGGGTGGCTTGGTGGCAAAGTCTCGTACAGTTTATGTATGATAGCATGGTCTTGAGTTACAGAGATTTTCTTTGCTCTGTTCTCATTACCATTTATCGGGGACCACACGCATGCGGCAAATGTTGGGCGACCCAGGTCTCTGGTAGGCTGTCACAGCCACGTCCCCGAGCCTGCCTTAGGTCACCCATCCAAATTGCAACCTGCGTCCGTGATGCTTGCCTCGGCAGATTGCAAATTCGCCGGCCAAGGCACCCAGCTAGGCGGTCCCCTTAGCTTGGTATTTTGATATATCCACGATCTCCTCTATGAAAATAGTTGACTTAATCATTCACTTCACAAATTCGCCGGTGACTTTAAAGTTCTTGACTTCTTTATGAAATATGCTAGCAGTAACATTTCAGAAACACCAGTATTTTTGTTTTCGCACTATTTTTTGAAATATTTATATGCTCGTTTGTAGTGCAATTTCGACTTCTCGGCCAACAAAAATTCGCAGACAGCATTTTCTGCACTTTCTATTTGAAAATCACTCATTTAGAAATAATAATTCAGAACCAGAAAATTGCAACTTTTATGTAGCTTTGTTTATAAACACCTTAGAAACGACAATATCCAAACAACCAAGGTGACTTTGCACGTTTTCGAATAATGTCAAAATGAATTGTTTAAGAAAAGTCAAAAAATAAAACCTAATCTTTATTTCTTGGACCATAAGGGACTGTGGGAGCAGATGAAATGTTATACACCACGCAGCAGTTAAGTATAATTTACCAATCTCGGACTCTATTGCCAGCCCTCTCTCGGATTGGGTAATATTACCTCCTTTATGGTGTAAATAACTATTATTTGCAATGAATTATAAATCCAAATTAGTTGATATTCAGTCAATATCTTGTCAGTACTAGTCTTACTGGGATCTATTCTATTCGCACAGCTCCCGAATCGTCACCCGTCGATCTCCAAACATTACCCTCTCCACTTTTGCAACCGTTTTTTCCGAAACCGATTTCTGTTCGACACGCTGTTCATAATGGACTTCTGTACGTTCGTTTTTGAACCCCCTGCACTATTTTTGCACGCTTTTATCTCCATACACTTCACATAATTGATGATAAATTGCTATAGGCTTAGTGTCCGTGGCTCACAAAGAACGAATCACGGAACATAACTCACTTATGGTGGTAGACAATAGACAATGGAGTCTGCGTTTCCTCGCGACTCCATTGTCTTGGAGGCCTTACTTTACACACAACCCTCGTAATAACAATAATACTTACAATTTGCGGAGCCAGAATGAATGTTATGTATTGGCGTAAAGAGGTTATAGTTTCGTCTCTGCAGATGTAAACTATACCAATAACATTGAAGGTCTGGAGATATAGAACAATAAAACTCTTGACAATATTGACGTAAGGGATTTGGTTCTTCATATAGATACGGAGAAAATTCAGTAGAAATATTAGCGGGTCGTCTAAAATTCAAAAAACATTTTCTGCAATGAAAATTAGGGGTGCTTTTACAATAAAGAGAAAATTAATTATTTTATCTGACCAGTTTTTATATTGGTGCAGAATTACATACCTTTCATGGACGTTTCACCAAGTAACCCACATATTTTTTCATTTTCAGTTTTACTCATTTTCCTAGAATTAATTAAATACAATTGTTATGATGACTAATAGGTATAATACAAATGCCATATTGTGTCAACTCTTAAAATTTATCTTGCTTACCTTGACGTAGAATATTCTACGTTTCTTTAATAGCAATCACAACGCCAGACAAAAATGACTAATGTGATATAATAAAAACTTAGTTGTAACGTAAAAAGGTAATATTTAAATATTCAAGTTGATGAAGTATATACCTAGACATTAGCCTAATATAAACACATTTATTACAATTTATTAAGTAATGGCTATCAAATTAGTATCACAATAACATCAAAAAATCATCATGGTTGGATACTTTGCTTCTTGTTTAGTTGGTAATTAAATAAATTCGACTTGTAATATTTCCTAAACTGAATTATTAATTAGCTAAATGTATTAAATACGAGTCATATGTTTTACCAGTCTAGTCGGGATCAGTTTCAGTTTAAAAAGTGAAGATAATGCAATACTAAACATTACATATTCGTAGGTATATCCGTTTTGAAAACGAGTTGTAAGAAAATATATTGTAATGATTTGGATGATTCTATGATTTTGATGTATGTATGTATTTATGTGTGCTGTGGTAATGTGTATGCTAATGTGTTATAGTATGTTATGATGTCGTGGTTATTTGATTTTAATTTACCCTGGCTAATCTCAGATTCTTTCCCAGCAGTGAATTCTTACGAGGTAAAGCTTGGAAGATACCTAATCAATGCACCACACACAAACAAAAGATATTAGTTAAGTTTAATTTGCTTATTAATTTATTTAATTGTTATCAATGATAAATTATACCTAATATTCAAGTGTTCGGACACAATTAAGGAACACTTTTGGATCTTTTAATAAATCGGTATTCAAAATTTACCCGTAATGTGTTATGTTGGTTGCCTATGCATAAACCAACAAAAAAAAAGTTTTCAAAATGTTGCTCCTAAAGTGTTACTTTGGTTGCCTATACTTACACCTAAATATATATCAGAAATTTTCAATGTGGCCAGTTTTATTGTTGTTTGTTTAGTGAAGCTAAGTTTCTCTGTTATTTACTATGTATTAAAAACTTGTATTAATTTCAACTGAATGCAGGTAAGACTAATTTAAATTCTTTTACCTATAGGTTTTCTGAATTTTGAAATTTTATAGTTGTTTATTTATTTCTTTCGCTAGTGAGTTTACTTTATAAAACTTTGTAATACTCTGTGCACAAAGTTGCCTCTAATTTTATCTCGTAGGATTGACGACTGCTTGTAGACTTATTGTAGCCCTGGATATCGTGCTGGAATCTTTGTTTTCCTGATTTACTGGATCTCTGGAGACAGCTGCTTACTGTGGTATGTCTTGAATATCGTCCTGGAATCCTTAACCTTGTGTCGTTGGATTTACTGGAACTCTGGAGGCTGATGCTTACTATTGGTACGCCCTGGATATCGTCCTAGAATCCTTCGAAGAAACTGGAGCTTTACCTTTGGAATCCTTATGTATTTCCTTTACGTTTAAGGCCTGACGTTAATTTCTTTCTATTCTGGAACACTAACTCTTATTGTTTTATTTTATTTCACTTGTAAGTATGAATTTTTACTATTTATGAGGGTTTTCTCCCAATTTATTCTCTTTCACCTCTTTCCCCTGACAATTTTTTTCGTAACTAGTCAATAATAATCAACTTTTATTTTTATCCTACTCTCTTGATTTTTCTTATCCCTTGTTAAGGTCTGTTCTTTTAAATTCGGTTTTCTCTTTTCACTTCACTTCACTTCACTTTTATAATTTACAATTTTACAATCAAATTTAGGTTTATTTACAAAGCTTTTAACTTTCATTTCAAAATGTTCCTTAATTCTATATTTTTATTTCAATTCCAGGTGTACTATTTTCCAACTTGTGAATTCATCTTTATCACTGACATTATAATTTATTGATATATAAAATTTTGATTTAAATTTCTAAACTTCTATTAATAATTTTATTTCTTCTCAATATTTAAGCATAAACCTACATAAATAACCTAGTTTAAATGTTGTTATGAATAAAATTTGCAGTTGTAATTTGACCAAAATGTACCTTTATTAATTATAATTGTGTTTAAAATATTTATTAACATTTAAGTAGATAGATAGATAGATAGATAGATAGATAGATAGATAGATAGATAGATAGATAGATAGATAGATAGATAGATAGATAGATAGATAGATAGATAGATAGATAGATAGATATTTATTAGTGTTCCTTACACAAAAAGTGTTTACACACGTCAGAAAGAATTAGGTATAGTAATAGTATAAAATCGTTATTAAAATAAATAAAAAATAGTAAAACATACAACACAGCAAACACACGCATACAGCAGTCTTACCACATAATTAGTTCAGAATTTAAAGAACAAAGAAAATGGTAATAAAATAACAATACAAGTACAAGCAAAAATAGTTATCAAATGTTAAAATAAAATGTTTGTAAGAAGGGAACAAAACAAACATATTAAAATAAGATTACGAGTAATCTAATAAGAAAAAACTAAAACAATGCAACTGAAGTGTGCGAAGCCTAAGTTAGACATAATAGAGTGAGATCACTTTTTTAAAATTCTTGCGTAGTATAAAATGCGTTGGTTAATAGAAGGTGTTTTATTTTGTTTTTAAATAAAGAAGGGTTGAGATGACGTACTGGAGCTGGTAATGTATTAAAAAACTGGATGCCCAGATTTGATGTGCCATTACGTGTTTTACTTAAGCGATGAAAGTTTAAGTTTATGTCATTTTTGTGTCTAGTATTATGAGAATGGATTTGGCTACGGACAGTATATGTACAACTCTTCATTTTCTGTTACGTACAAAAGACACAGGAGTATGTAAGTACATGGTAATGTTAAAATACCAAGTTCCTTAAACTGTGCTCTGCAGTCATCTTTGAATTTTAAACCCCAGATTATGATGCGGATGGCTTTTCTTTGAGTAGCAAAAACGATATCAGCTGAAGGTGAATGACCCCAAACCAGGATAGCATAGGATATTCGGGAGTGAATAAGGCTATGATAAGCAGTAATTAACGTTTTTTGAGATATTTTGCTTATCAAGTTGCGGACTAAATAGATGCCCTTGGAGATCTTATTGCAGAGGTAGTGGGCGTGTTTGTCCCATTGCAATTTCAGATCCAAATATATTCCCAGAAATTTTACTGCATTAGGATTGTTTACATCGTCCATTTCACGCAAGCTGAACATCAATTTTTCAGTATTAGATGCGTTTAGGCATAAGTTATTTGAAGTGAACCAATGTAATGCGTCGTCCTCGATTATTGGAATGTCCACCGTCAGATCATCCAAAACATTATTGACAATGGATAAGTTAGTGTCATCAGCGAAAAGTATCGCGAACACGTCGTTTCTCACAGAAGTTGGGAAATCGTTTATATGCAATAAAAATAATAGTGGTCCCAGAACGGAACCCTGAGGTACCCCAGGATATCCATATTAAACTATAAATACCTATGAACTACCTTCCAAGTGCTGTAGTTTATATACTGGTGAATGAGTTACTTGTTTAAATTGAGACAGAGTAGCACTATACTGTATGTTATTTTCCATATCTGAAAACGAACAATCAAACCTTCAGTTGGAGAATAAAATTTATATTACAACTTGAAAAAATCATGCAATTAAGTAAATAACTTTTAAAACATATAAATCACTTTGACTATAGACCTGTATCACTTACTGCTATTATTATTTCGTATCCTAGATCCAAATTTGCGTAATCGGCTACTTTTACTTCTTTTGAACTGTTCGCTATGATCATCAACAAAGTCTTTCGGTTCTGCACATTCCAGAGGAACCATTTACATTGACATGCGACATTATATAAGTTAGTTGACTGAAAGAACATAATGAAGTACGTTACCTTGAAAAAATTCCTTATTATTTTTTATTCAGACGTTTTTGAGATTATCTCTAACAAATAAAAATAATATGGTGTGTTCAGAAAATAACCGAACTTTTCGAATTACGCACCAATGGAGATATTTAGTGATATGTGGTTGGCAGCATTGCGTCGCGCATGATCCTCTCTGTAACTACTCGTACATGCTCTTGGATTGTTGATATCTCATTTAGTTTTCGCGATATTGTTAACTGCAACGTGTTTAAGTGTTAGTGACGATTTTTGAAATGTGTGATTTTCTGGAACAACGATGCAACGTAAAATTTTGTGTGAAATTGGGAAAAACTTTCACGAAAACTTTTGAAAAAAGCTTACCGAGATGATGCTCTACGTCGTTACGAATGGTTTTCATGATTTAAAAGTGGTCATCAGTCAACTGAAGATGATCCTCGACCAGGAAAGACTTTGAACTGATGATTTTCACGTGAAATGGATATGAAAATACATTGGTATGTATTTTGGGCAAAAATAAGCACTTTTTAACTCTTGAGATTTAAGGTTGAAAAATAAACAAAAGTCGCCATCTTCAATTTATGTTTTCTCGGATTGTACAGGAGCTTTTTTAATTTTTCTTATTCCAGGTTACTCACCGAAAGTTATATTTTCATGTTATATATTTTTCATCCCAGCGACTTTTTTTTACCAACCAAGAAATTTGCGAATTTGCTGATATCTTTTTGGAGGCATTACAGTAGCAATTTCTTCGAATCTAAAGTTTTTGCTCCAGTAGTCGGTATAAGTTGGCATGTCTACTATTCCCATAAATATATGAATGGCAATAAAATCGAAGATTTCTGTTTTAGAAACAGCTATTGATTTTTCGGTTACTTGAAATGAGTACAAGTTTGTTTAACTATCAAGTCGAAAAGATCATCTGAGAAAAACATAAACAATATTCTAACGCTGATTTGAGTCTACTAGGTCCAAAAATGGACCAAATAACAACTTTTTTTCTCATTTTCTTTGTTTTTGGATGTAGTTTTCAAAATAAAAATACAAAAAAAATTATTCAAAATGATCTATTTTTTTCTTAACAGTTTAAAAAAAAATTTTTCATGTTTACCACTTTCAATTATTTCTTTCATATATATGTTAAATGCTAATTATTAAAGGGGATGTCATCCACTAAGTCGCTATTACTGAGTCAGCCAGAACCCCTTTCGGAATGCCCGAGCAGTCGAGGTCAGCCGATGGAGCGCGGTCCGCAGGGTCATTCAGTCAGTCACGGGAGTCACCAGAGTCCCGACATAGCTAATAAACAAGAGACTACTCTGTCGTTTGAGGGAATAAACCGATTGTTAAAATTATGTGTTTTAATCGGGGGTGAAAACCCCCGTGTTTCTAACATCAGAAGTGGGATNTTAGAACATGTTAAATGCTAATTATTAAAGAGGGATGTCATCCACTAAGTCGCTATTACTGAGTCAGCCAGAACCCCTTTCGGAATGCCCGAGCAGTCGAGGTCAGCCGATGGAGCGCGGTCCGCAGGGTCATGCAGTCAGTCACGGGAGTCACCAGAGTCCCGACATAGCTAATAAACAAGAGACTACTCTGTCGTTTGAGGGAATAAACCGATTGTTAAAATTATGTGTTTTAATCGGGGGTGAAAACCCCCGTGTTTCTAACATCAGAAGTGGGATACACCCCGTGTATCTTAACAACCCCTGTGACTAAATAAACAAGAAGAATTGTAATTTACTACAATATGGTGAAACGAAGTAAACCAGTGCAGAACAAAGGCTGAAAAAGTGATAGTGATGGTGATTATGAGACAGTATCTGAATCAGATCTAAAAACGTGCAACAAAAATAATAACAACATCAGTATTGCTACAGGAGCAATTGGCAATATTATTTTGTCAATCCAATATGGCGACCAAGCCAACGCCTAGTTCATCTTCCGTGTCAGATGTAGCGAGTGCGCAAGCTTCAACTTTTGTTATAGCATCATTCTTATTGGCCGAATTCAATCCAAACTATACCAATTATTCCATAGAAGAGTGAATCGACGTTGCCACAAGTTCAAAAATTAACTTAATCTGGCTAATATATCGTGTCGATGATAACAAAGACTGCACAAGCTTTAAAAGGACGAGGCTATCACTATTACTGTGTTTGGAAACCGACGCCAAATCAGGGATGAGTTTTATAAGGACCTTGTTGTGATTCCTAGTGCACGAGTTTACATAGCAGCTAGTTAAAAAGTAGCGACTGTAAATCCCTTAACGACTTTGACATTACTGATTCCATAATGAATTGTTGTGGAAACCATATTCAAGTGTCTATTAGTAAACAACAATTTACTCCCAATAAAAAGCTTTTAAAAGTATTATGTGAGTTAGACAGACGCTATCAAAGACATTGTTCAACATAGTAATGTTCAAGTGACCAGAAAACAACAGAAAACTGTGATTCTAGATGAAATAATTCCGTTTTGGATGATTTGTGTTCAGTTTGGCAAAACAGTTTCAACACAAGTATTGCATGACAACAACAGAAAAATAATGCATCCGACAAAGAATTGTTGGTACAAGTGTGGAAACTAAGAAAAGATTACACTCATTATGAAGAAGCGACTTGGCAACGTTTCCAGTTCCTACTTTAGTTTATAAGAACAAAGCAATGGCTTTACGTACCTCCATGATAGTGCTGCTGATCTATCAATTCTAAGATTGAGAATGAAAAATGTTTATATTATCTGCACGTGCAAGATTATAACTGTTTCGGTGATCGTAACTTTGGAAATTCTGTTTATAAGTTGAATACCGATGAAGTAATTCCAGAACATTTAGAACTTGAATGCTATTAGTTATTGGTTGAGATATTATTAGACAAGGTCATCTACGCGTCACAAAAAGTGCTTAGGGTTCAGAATTATACCATGATCTAGGTCACATAGCAAAAGTGTTTACAGATACTACAAATAAGCATAAAAGGGTCAGGACTGGACGAGCCTACAATTAAAAACATAAAACACTTGTTGTAGAGAGAAATGTCTTTCTGTATCGCAACAGGAAAATTGCAAATCTTTCTGAAGAATAACAAATCGGTATCATACAGACCCTAATGCCAATCACATGTTAAACGAACGCCAAGTGCAATGAACAGTCGACGAAGTTTTCCGGGATGGCAATATTCGTGCGATATAAAAATGAGCACTTAACCAAAAACAAAGTACCTTCTAGTCAAATCCAAAGACAGTAAAAGGATTCGAAAAAAGAAAGTGCTAAAAGAAGAACAAAATACTGAGAAAAAAGGCTCAGTTGAAAGTGTAAAGTGCCATTAAGATGTTTTAGTGTATTACACATTACGAACGAAAAGAGCGAGCGTGTTCTAGTCTTGAGAACATGAAATCCAGAGTCTATACTTCAATATTGAATTAGAAAGAGCCGCAATGGAAAGATGTCAACTAGTGAACGACTCCAATCAGTGCCCAATTTATGATGAGTTTTGTCAATTGTTGGAGGAATACGTGGTAATCCAATTCCTTGAGGTCGGGCTACATCAGATGAGAACTATCGAGAGAAGGGTTGATAAAGAGAAGGAAATGAATTTGTGTGAAGTTGCAACTTATGGTTGAATTGGTGTGAACTTAGGATGTAAAAGGAATCTTGAGAAGTACAATAGGTAGATACAAAAATAAAGAGGGGCCAATGGGAGTACTCTAAGTAGCAATGAAGGAATCGTTACTGTGAGTATGATATCATAAAAAAAGGAACAGTAACAATTAATAGTGAGTATGACATTATTTTCTTTGAGAACCCGTAGAGAATGTAAAGAAAAGAGTTACCTCTTACCCTATCCTTACCCCAATCCACAAAAAGACATATCAGAAAATAACAAAAAAAAAATGATAAAATAAAGTTAAGTGCATGGTAAGGCATGTACCTCTGAACTTTCTAAAAAAAAAGAGGAAAAAGTTAAGTGCATGGTAAGGCATGTACCTCTGAACTTTGTAAAAAAAAAGAAAAAGAATTACCTTTTACCAAACCAAATCCAATCATAATCCAAAATAGAAAAAGGGAAGCGGGTATGTGGCAATCCCACATGACTCGAAAAGGTTGTGACAATCCCACATAAAAAAAAGAGAGAGAGAAAGAGATACAGAGAGAAAGAAAACCAGTGTGGCAGTACCGTAGTACCAACTGTAATTAAAAATAAAACAACGTTCAGCTCTGCTATAAAAAAAATAATAGGCGTTGAAATTGTTCATCTCTAGACTACACATAACATGTTGTAGTTTAAAAATTGTTGATGATTCTTAATGTTTTAAGGTCAGTGTTGAGGTAGTCCCAAATACCTCGTAACAAAATAGTGCAGCAATGTGATATCAGTTTGTTTGGAATAAGAAATCAAAACACAGAGCTGAAGACTGTTCAATAATGTATTCAGTGATCTTAGTTTATACTGTTTACAGAACTTTTCCTGGTGCGAGGACGCCCCATATGCAGAATGGCCGTGTTAAATGCTAATTATTAAAGAGGGATGTCATCCACTAAGTCGCTATTACTGAGTCAGCCAGTACCCCTTTCGGAATGCCCGAGCAGTCGAGGTCAGCCGATGGAGCGCGGTCCGCAGGGTCATGCAGACAGTCACGGGAGTCACCAGAGTCCCGACATAGCTAATAAACAAGAGACTACTCTGTCGTTTGAGGGAATAAACTGATTGTTAAAATTATGTGTTTTAATCGGGGGTGAAAACCCCCGTGTTTCTAACATATATTTTTTTAATTTTAGGATTCCATACATATTCTCAAAATGGTGTTGTGAAATAAGCTATATTTAAAAAAAAAAATTCAATCGATAAAAAAAAATAGATAACGAAAAAACACCACTCCGAAAAAATTTGAGGATTTATAAAAAATCTGTTTTTTATAAGAAAAAAAAAATTCTAAAATGGTAATCATCGAGAAATTTTGTTTTTTTTTTTCGAAAATTGAAAAAAAAAACTGAAGATAGTTTCAGATAATTTTGATCTATTTTTTTTCAAAAAGTACATTTAAAAACAAAAACTGGAAGAAAAATGTCCCGATAACTCAATTTTTGAAAAAGTTATTGTTATTTTAAAAAAAAACAATTTTTTTCAAAAATTCATAACTTTTTTGAATTGATTGAAAAAATTTGAAATAATTCTCAGAGGGGTTTTAAATGGGGTAGAAAACAATAAAAAAGTTTCAGCCAAATCGAAAGGGTCAGGGTTAAAAGTGGCCGATTTGGCGTGGAATGCTCCTATAGTACCCATATCACAATTATTTAATACGTTTTCGATGTCATCATCACTAGATACATCTTCATCATCAGAGGCTCCATTTTCAGGTGGTAGTAATACAATAAGTTTGGCGGTTCTGAATGAAAATATATAGCCGGGCTTAGTTCACTGACACAATAATTGTAATACAAATACCTTAAAAAAAATATTTTTGAAGAACATTAACATAATGGCAATGTGCCTTATAAGTAACAGTTACTACACTATGCAAACTTGGTGATGTTCTTATGGGAAACAGCTACTATTTTGTAAACTTGGCGATGTGGACTATATGATACATAATATAAAATAAAGTATTTACACCACAAAACACATTATGTTAACTAGAGAAAGCGCATAATAGTATATTAAACAACAAGGTTTGAAAACGACTCATTGCACACGAGCGAGACATATTCGAGCAAGTGTGCAAAAAAGTTTTCAAACGAGTTTTTTCGATACTTTTTATACGACTGCAAACAGAGACCACAAAAATCAAATTTTAATTTAAATCGTTTTTATTTCTTAAATTGCCAACGCATTAACAAAATAAATTAAATACAGCTTTTAATTTAACTCGTTTTTATTAAGAAAATTGCTAACGCATTAACAAAAGAAACTAATATTTAATATTTATGGTAACATTTGAACATTCCTTCAAGGTTAAGCTGGAAAAAGCAGTATTATTGTGCACCTTGTTTTCGGTAATAGAAAATATTTTTGGTGTCGTGTTTTTAGTGCAGTTTTTCAGCGTGCGGTCGTTGTTTTCTTGTTGTATTCCAGTAGACGATCGTTGTTCTGGTTCTGTGACAGCAGAAGACACTGAAGACTCTATCTTTTTCGAAACTTCCATTTTATTTCTCAAACAGTCATCAACGTAGCCTTCGGCAACTGTACTGGATTTCCACCCTCCATGGCCTTTGAGGGCAAGCAGATTTGAGCCAGAATTGTCTAAAATTGTGGCTTATGAACGCCGAAAACAATTTCCCGCGTAACTTTCTGGATTCTCTAGCATCAAAAACTTGGCGATTTCCCTAGCCATGTTTCCAATTTTGTTGATGCCAACGTATTGGTTTGAACATTTTCCGATTTGATAGTTTAAAAAAAACCTGCGTGTCTTCAGATTAGGACGACGAAGAGCACAATACTTTTTTAAGATAGTGTAAAGGTTTCCTGTAATTGTAAAACACCTTGGTACCTTTGTTTTTGTATTCTTCAGTTTAATCAGCATAACACTGCCGAAATCTTTGGTCTCTTCTATTTTGAGATAACATAATTCCTCCCTTCGACATGGCCCAGATAGTCCAACTGCCACCACCGCCTTGATAAGTAAATATTTGTCTTCTGATGCTTTCGTCAAAAACCGGAAAAAATCATCTTCTGTGAGGATTTGGGACTTCTTTGGGACGTAGTTTTCGGATTTTCGTTTGATTAGCGCTTGCAACTTTTTATAGCTTCCAAGATCTATGTTGTGATTGGCACTTAACGTTGACTTGAGCATCGAAAAAATCGTCCACAACGTCGAAAATTTATATTTCTTAGATAGTTCTTCAAAATACACCATTACTGCATTTGCTGAGAAAGTTTGGACATATTTGGCTAGTCGCCAGTCCATAAATCGGCTTAACTCAGCTTCATACCTGCTTCTGGATTTTGTGGGCAGCAGTTCCGAAGATATTTCGCTTGCTTTCTGTAAAATCTCTTCAGAATCACACATTTTCACACCCAAACTTCGGGAATTCAACAATTTTTGAAGTATTTAATCAACAAAATAAAGGAGCCGTGATGGTTGCTATGAAACTCAGCCAACTTGAAACATTGCATAATTTGGGTGACAACATCAAATAAAAATCACAATCTGGAGACGCGTGTGCAAAGATGACATAACCGTGTGCAAAATGTTTAGCACACGGCGTGTGCAAAATACCGTTTTCAGAGCGTGTTTTCCGTGCGTTGCAAGGCAGTCGTATAAAAAACTTATTAAAGGCTTTGTCTAATAAATTATAACCAAAAACATACAAATTGTATTAGAGAAAAATGTTAAATTTGATGAAATTTACCTGTGGTACTGACCAGCTGCTACAACCTTCCGCCATTTTGATTAAATAATTGAGTAGTTATGTTGTCATCCTACAGATAACTCTCTAAATTGCAATTTTGTAATTGAATTATATTAATACCTAATAGTCATTCTGGGATTTGTGATTTTTTAAAAATTATGTATCCTATGGTGCACCTCACCAAATTAAGGGTTAATGTAATACGTAACGAAAAAATGACAAATAAACGTGATAATCAAAAACGCAGATCATACTTAACCCACTTATACACCGTATAACAAAATCTGAACAAGAAAGTACATAAAATTAGATTTTATGTTTCTCAAAAATTGTTATTATTCATTTATTGTAACATGATTAAAATCTGTGCACTTTTTAACATTAAAAAAATATAAACAAGATATTTACCTCATCGCGCAAGTCTTGACAACCTTTTGTAATCATGTATCCCACTGTAGCTGATATACTCAGGGCCAATATGCACTTGAAGTAAATTGAAGGACTAACATCCTAAAAAAATATGAAATAGAAGCTATAATTTGAAAATCAAAAGGGGTATAAGTAATAGTCAAATTTCATAAAAAAAATTTTTCTAGTTTTGACCAGTGTTACCGGTATGTTACACTTATTTTTTGACATCCTGTATATGCTGCCCCAATAATTTATGGAGCCAATAGTTGTAATATTTACGAACTTAAAACTCACCATCATTACTAAATATGCCAAACCGCTGAGTAGTAGTGACAGTAAAATAACTGACACAAGCACTGACAACTTGCTTAGCTCGAGAAAAATGGCTGCAGTCCTGCAAAAAAATGAGACAAACAAGGTTTAGTACCTAACAACGCCTACATTTTGAAAATCCTGCTAAAACACTTCCATTTACAAAGCGATACAGTATTTTATAGTCCATATGTTATGTGAAAAAACTTACTTTAATCAAAGACAGCCATGGCAAAAGAGTTTATTTATACTTACTTACAACAATCCCTATATTTTTTATATTATCGTAAAGACTATTCTGCTGTGCATTTTTCATAATTTAATAATATTAAAATTTTTTAATTAAAATGGAACATGAGCCTTATCTGTCCATATTTTTGATGAAATGTTTTAGGCATAAGACTAATAAAGTAAACATACTGCTACTTACGTTTTAATTTTACCGTGAGCACGAACAAAAGATCTTAGTCTCTTATGTAGAGCATCTTGATGAAATACGTCATCAATATTTGGTTCTATACAGGATATTTGTGTCAAATACTCGACCAACAAATAGAATTGAAATTTTAAATGCATTGCTAAATAAAGAATCATACTAGTACTGCATGCAATGCTATGCCCTAAACTTACAACACATAAATAATAAAGTACTAGAAAAAATTTGGACCAGACATTGAAGTGTGTTTTTATGAACATCACTGTGAATTCTATATCTTCCTCATTGCCTATTATTGGCAATAAGATTGAAATTGTTCCTATGAGTCCTGTAAACATAGCTAGGAGTAATTTCTTCGTCAAGGCACATTGACCGAGAATTCTTTGGTATACCTTTGTACCGGTCGCATCGAATGGCAAAAAGTATTTTCCAGTTAATTCAGAAAAATATAGAAAGTGTCTAGCGTAATATATTTGCCAAAGGTAACTGCTAATTCCCTAAAAGAAAAACAAACCGAAACAGTGACAGATGCAAGAAAGTTTTATTTTACTTACAATTTGCTGAATAAAAATTACTGATAGATATTTCTTCCAGTATACTCCTGTCTCATCTTTGAAAATATAAAAAAGACCTATAACGTTAAATGTTTGAAGATAGAGGATATTTAAACACTTCGCTGTATTTATGAGAAGGATACGGTCTCTCATATTGAAATATAAAGGATATAACAAAAAAAATAATGGGTCATCTGAAATTTGAATAATTTAGTTGAAATCTGTTACATTTTCTTTTGAAAAATACTAACCCTTCATCGGCCTCTCATCAAGCAACCTGAAGGTGTCTCTTACTTCTTTTGCATCCATTTAGCTGAAGTAAATTTGTTAAAATACCTTATGCTAAAATAGTTCAATGAGATACTAACCTTGAAATATTTCTTACTATTAAAATACAAATCACTTCTCTCTGACTTTTTCGATTTGAGAATTGTCTGTGTCTTGGCAGACAAACGCGAATCTACTGACATTGCAATAGAAAGAATACGGGAACTTACGAATAGAATCAATACGAAGTAATCATAATTGAAACACTGTAAATAACACCACATTAGAGTAAATTTAAGAACATTATGTTCTATTTACTTAATATGCTAACAACTTATTGCATCCATAATAGTAAATGGAGAACTATTTAACATTATAAAAATTATGATGATTATGGTGATGTAACGAAAATGGCAGCTGAACAGACTGCAACACATTTATTTGCAGGATCAATAATTGATGTTAAAATCTATAAATATTTTGATCCATTATTTACTCTATTAAAAAGGAAGCGGCCAAGGCTTGCCTACTGAGGCGAACCAGAGGTGTGCGGCAAAACCGTAGTGGGTTCGAATCCCGCACGCGGTAGGAAAATTCGAAGGAATTTTCCTGTCGTACCCATGGATGTTTGTGATTGTTAAGGTGGAGGGTAGTGTAAGTTAGCAGGCAAAAAGGGCCAAGCATGGCCTAATTGCTGGTAAGCTTCATGACCTTTTACTCCATTAAAAACATTAACGATTTGCACAAAAATCATAGTTCGCAATCTACAATGCATACGTTTTATTGAAATTTAATAACAATAAATTTCGAAAAATTATAGCGAAGTAAATTTAACTATGCGAGTATATTGCAATATTAAAAAGGTTATATTCTATGGTTACAAAATTTAATTTTTACGCCGAGGTTTTGATATTTTTAACCTATTATTAAGTCCCTGTGTAAGTTTTTGACAAATAGTGACTCAGATGAAGCCCATCCATTCATTTGGTACGTTCAGTGAATACTGAACACCATGTCAAAACCTCTGAAGATTTTATCAACATTAAGAAATTCCAACTAGATCCCGATTATAACCTAACTAATGGGTTTTGACTTGACGTCGTGGTTGAAAAAAGTGCTAATTAATGAAGCTTTGAATGAACTGAAGAGCTAAAATTGGGCAACGAGATCTCAATAATTTTAAGTATGATCTAAATATGAAAATAACGTTAGTGTTAATTAAGGACATTTTTTCTTATTTTGCTGTTGATTACAATTTTGTTTTATGTTTATTTGAAGGTATTTAAATGTTGCTTGAATGATATGAAAGAAATATACCTTAAGTTACGTTAGTCACTCTAGTGGTTGAAAAAAAATGGGATTTTTGGAATTAAAAAAAATAGTTACAAGATATAGTGCCAGAAACAAAATGGCTTCATTGTGTATGTTTTCAGGTAGTATTGTGAATTTTTTCTAAAGGTTTGGATTCAAAATGGCTGCTTATGAAGCTCTGTACAAAATGTCAAGTAGATCCGTTGAAAACTTTTTGAGATATGTTTCCTGCCACTAAAAAAAGTGGTTTCCAGAAAAACGTTTTTAATACATACCTTCCTATAATTATTGCCGTTCTATATTGACATTTCCATCCTCTTTTTTATCTAAGACCCAATCTCCCAATCTGGCCTTTATAATAGCTAAGTATCGCGCGTGTTATCACGAGTTGCAATAAGCACTACTCTGCTCTCTGCAAATGGTTGTGCTCTACTTCGAAAAAACTCTTGTTTCCGATTTTGCCCTCACTTAAAAACTTTTTCCTATATTCTTTACATAATAAAGAAAAAAGAAACAATCTTACTATGAAAATCAAATTGATAAAAACAATCAAAATTCAAAACAGGTGCGGAGAAAGAACCCTTAAATCTCAAATAAAAAATGATAGTGTGGTAATTTCAACCAGAAAGAAATCCGAAGAAATCCCTAAAAAATTTTATAAATTCATTGTTTTTAATATTAATAAAATCATCCAAGTAAGTGACATTGCTGATGAAAATATTCTCCCGACTAATTTCAGTTATTTTAAACTGTTAAAAATTTAAATCAATTAGAAAAAATTATAAAAAAAAATAACAAGTGAGTGTAAATGAGGTTTTGAGTGCAGGATTAAAAAAAACTAGATATTATTGGTCCAATTATATTAAACTTAATATTATCGTTACAAACCGGTTTTGTTCCGGACAAACTAAAAATAAACCACATTACACTAATAGAAAAAATTGAAAACTTACACACCGCCTGTTAAACAAATTCTAGAAATGACGATATGTGATCACATAGCAGATTATTTTAATTCTAATAATTTGTTTATCCCTCCATTTAGAAAATGTCACTCCTGTGAGACTGCTTAGCTAATTACAATATCAAATTGGATTCAAAATATCGATAAGAATAACTACATTATTGCTACATTTCTAAATTTTAAAAGGGCATTTGAAATTATTGAAATTTGAATCATATGGTCTACACCGGCTTGTTTTTATTGGCTTTAAAATTATCTGACAAATCGTCAACATATAACTAAAATAAATCACCCATTGTTAATAATTTTGGTGTTCCTAGGACCGATTTTATTTATAATTTATTTAAATGATACTGTAAACTATACTATAGTCCTTCCGAAGTCAGTTGAATATGCAAAAAAAACATCTGGTAATAAAATTTAATGAGTTTTATAGGCGTCCCTAAAAAAATGTTCTGCTAAAGGTAAAAAATTATAATAATTTATATATAATGTGTAGAAAATTTCTATATTTGGCCAACAACATATTTTAATTATTTATGTCCTCAAACACATTTATTATATTGGTGGTAAATTTTGTTTTGTTCCGTTTCAAAAGGTCTCCAAAATGCCATGTTGTGATAATATTAGTAAAAAAAATATCCCTCTTATTTCTTCCTTTCGCAATTGTAATATGAATGATTGATAGAAGGTGCCTATAATAAATTAAAATTGCCTGATTCACACCAAATTCCTTACTACTGCACTGCACTGCTGGGCAATTTGTGAACCACTTGTCGCCTGCTGTGATTTATTGCACAGAAGCCCAATACAACTGTGCTCATTCTCCTTTGGTCGCGCTCGCATTCTTCAACTGGTCGTATACATTTCTACATGGGTACGGCTAAATAAATGTGGGAACAAGTTTTTCAAATAATTCAATGCCGAGTTGCTGCTTAGCGACCGAGCCTGGTACATACCTTGAAATTATAGGTTCTTCAATTGACTTCGGAAAATCTATACAAGTGACTTTATTCATTTGTTTGCGAATGTTATTTTAATTGCAGTTGTGGATAGTGATTTAAATAGAGCTGTTGCTAGAATGAATCGTGAATCTACAAAACATTGAGCAGTATTTAAATTGCAATAAACTAAGTTTAAATACTAACAAAACTAAAGCAATGATGATTACAACTAAATATAAATACTCTAAAACTAATATAAATAACTTAAAAATAACATTTGCTAACACCGATATTGATATTGGAAATAATATAAAATATTTAAGATTCTATCTAGATAACACATTAAGATTCAAAGACCATTATATTATAATGAAATAAAATATCAACAAGACTTTATCTCTTTTCAAGAGTTTCACAACACTTATTAATTATGACAAATATTACTCTTTATAAAACAATTTCCTATCATCATTTCAATATGTTAAAGAAATACATAATTATGATACAAGAAGTGTAAACAACATATCTAAACCATGCATAAACGTCAATCGCTCAAAAAAAAACCGTTTTCTATAAAGAATTTAATTCCTTCCCAAGTAATATTAAAAATGATGTCTCTATAAATTAATTCTGTTAATATATGAAGTTTTAATCTTGTATGCGAAATGTTTAAATGAAAATGTTCAAGTAAAATTTGCAGTTGTAATTTTGACGAAAATGTAACTTTATTAATTACGAGTGATTTATTTATTATTATTGAAGCGATCGATATTAAACTATAAATACCTACAAATTACCTTCCAAGTGATGTAGTTTACATACTGGTGAATGATTTACTTGTTTAAATTGAGACAGAGTAGCACTGTGCTGTATGTTATTTTCAATATCTGAAAATGAACAACCAACCCTCAGTTCGAGAATAAAATTTATATTACAATTTGAAAAAATCATGCAATTAAGTAAATAACTTCTAAAATAGACCAGTATCACTTACTGCTATTATTATTTCATATCCTAGATCAACATTTCCAAAACCGCTTGCTTTTACTTCTTTTGAACTGTTCGCTATGATCATCAACAAAGTCTTTCGGTTCTGCACATTCCAGAGGAACCATTTACATTGACACGCGACATTATATAAGCTAGCTGACTGAAAATACATAATTAGTTATTATCACACAGGTCAACAAGGGTCAAGAAGCAGACACACTAATATGCGGATGCGGTTGAGTTTGCTCAAATATCTTTTTTTTTTTTCGTTGAGATATCACATGTTGAAATTTCTAAGTTTATCCGTTTCTTAACATGCGAAAATCTACTAAGGATCCCTTAGATGTCAAACAGTTGATTGCAGTTCAGAAACTTCATACTCAGAAAGCTTCAATACATACGAACTCAAACTCACAAACTCCAAATCCAAAACCCATAAACCCCAAACCCACAATCCCTAAACCCACAAACCCCAATCCCACAAAACCCGAATCTACAAACTCCAAGCTTACAAACCCCAAACTCACCAACTCCAAACCCACAAACCGTATGGGTATGAGGTTTCTGAATTGCAATCGACTGCTTGATGTCTAAGAGATCCTTAGTAGATTTTCGCATATTAAGAAACTGAGAAACTTAAAAATTTCAACATGTGATATCTCAACGAAAAAAAAAAAGATATTTGAGCAAACTCAACGGCATTCGAAGGAGGGAGCCTTGTATTTTTAGATTCGATGTATTAGTTTTTTTGAAAAAGAATAGATGGCATTACTACATAACCTCAAATATGACGAAAAACAGTGTTTTATGCACTTTTAGGTTAGGATATCTCAAAAACCTGACGTGATAGAGCAATTCTGCGGCCAGATTCGGATTCAGGGCACCTAAATCCTTCGGAAATATATACTCAAGTTTCTGCTTCCAAAAAAAAAGTTAAATTTTGTTGGTCTGTGTTATTTGTTCAGACGTTTATGAGCACTATAGCTTCGAGTGTTTCTTTCTTATTACGCAGTGGGAATGGATTGCTTGATTTTACTCTAACAAACAAAAATAATATTATACATGGTCTGTTCAGAAAATAACCGAACTTTTCGAATTACGCTCTAATGGAGATATTTAGTGATATGCGGTTGGCAGCAATGCATTGCGCATAACCCCACATGGTCTTGAATTGTTGATGTCTCATTCAGTTTTCGTGACATTGTTATTTGAGTGCAACGTGTTTAAGTGTTACTGTCGATTTTTGAAATGTGTGATTTTCTGGAACAACGATGCAACGTAAAATTTTGTGTGGAACTACGGAAAACGTCACACGGAAACGTTTCAACTTTTGAAATATGCTTACGGAGATGATGCTCTGGGTCGTACGTAATGTTACAAATGGTTTTCACGATTTAAAAGTGGTCGTCAGTCAAGTGAAGATGATCCTCGACTAGGAAGGCCACGTTGAGAAAGTCAAAGATCTGGTGCGTGCAAATAGCCGATTGACTGTCAGAGAAATTGCAGAAGAGGTTAGTATCTCAATTAGGTCATGCTATTAAATTTTGACTAAAGAATTGAACATGCATTGAGTTGCAGCAAAATTTGGTTTTGGAATATTCATCATGTACTCCTTCGACGCCACCGAAGCGCCAGATTCCTTCACAACGCATGTTTGGAAGAATTCACCAAAGATTGCGTGATACCGGTTCCTTGAGCAAACAGTGCCATTTATCCGGAAGACCAAGGTCGGTATCCACTCCTAGAGCAGAAGAAGAAATTCTAGCACTGGTAGAGCAGAATCCAGGTACGAGTGTGCGGAGAATATCAGCCGAGGTAGGAATTAGTGGTCCTCTTGTTTGGAGAATCCTTCACGAGCAACTGCTTTATCCATACCATGTGCAACGAGTACAGGCCTTAAATCCAAACGTGCTTGATGATCATTTATTGGATTTAAGGCCTGTACTCGTTGCACATGGTATGGATAAAGCAGTTGCTCGTGAAGGATTCTCCAAACAAGAGGACCACTAATTCCTACCTCGGCTGATATTCTCCGCACACTCGTACCT
>NW_019416373.1:676088-686189 GCF_000390285.2 Anoplophora glabripennis | reverse complement strand
CCATTTTAATTATTATTCCTACGTTTTAAAACGTCCCGATTGTATTTTTTTAATTTATAAATTTACTATAGTCACGGAATATGCAAACCCTCGCGCGCGCTTATAGTTTGACGTTTCTAACTACGGCTAACTCGAATTCTACGTACGTCCGTTTACACCCACTAAAAAGAGCATTTCCCTATCTGTAATAAGTGCGATAGACAGAGATAGGAAATAAATCGCGTTCAGTGTAACTCAGTCTATGACTGTTATAGATCCTATCGATGTGCAAGGAGAGCGGTACATCATTTAACATAAGCAAATAATATTGAACCGTTATAAAAATCATTTTAAGTTTTATACACTTTACGGTAATAGTGTTTCTATATTATGTATGAATCACTCTCTATAATTTCGACCGCGGAGTATAGAAACGTAAAACTCACCATCATTACTAAATATGCCAAACCGCTAAGTAGTAGTGCCAGTAAAATAACTGACGCAAGCACTGACAACTTGCTTAGCTCGAGAAAAATGGCTGCAGTCCTGCAAAAAAATGAGACCAACAAAGTTCAGTACCTAACAACGCCTACATTTTGAAAATCCTGCTACAACAATTATAAAGCGATACAGTATTTTGTACTCCGCATGTTATGTAAAAAAACTTACTTTAATCAAAGACAGCCATGGCAAAAGAGTTTATTTACTTATACCAATCCCTATCTTTTTTATATTATCGTAAAGACCCTATTCTGCTATGCATTTTTCATAATTTAATAATATAAATAAAATGAAACATGAGCCTTATTTGTCTCAGGTCCATATTTTGATGAAATGTTTTAGACGTCAGACTAATAAAGTACACATACTGCTACTTACGTTTTGATTTTACCGTGAGCATGAACAAAAGACCTTAGTCTCTTGTGTAGTGCATCTTGTTGAAGTACGTCATCATTATTTGGTGCTAGACAGGATATTTGTGTCAAATACTCGACCAACAAATAGAATTGGAATTTTAAATGCATTGTTAAATAAATAATCATACTAGAACTGCATGCAATGCTATACCCTAAACTGGCAATACATAAATAATAAAGTACTAGAAAAAATTTGGACCAGACATTGAAGTGTGTTTTTATGAACATCACTGTGAATTCTATATCTTCCTCATTGCCTATTATTGGCAATAAGATTGAAATTGTTCCTATGAGTCCTGTAAATATCGCTAGGAGTAATTTCTTCGTCAAGGCACATTGACCGAGAATTCTTTGATATACCTTTGTACCGGTTGCATCGAATGGCAAAAAGAATTTTCCAGTTAATTCAGAAAAATATAGAAAGTGTCTAGCGTAATATATTTGCCAAAGGTAATTGCTAATTCCCTAAAAGAAAAACAAACCGAAACAGTGACAGATGCAAGAAAGTTTTATTTTACTTACAATTTGCTGAATAAAAATTACTGATAGATATTTCTTCCAGTATACACCTGTCTTGTCTTTGAAAATATAAAAAAGACCTATAACGTTAAATGTTTGAAGATAGAGGATAATTAAACACTTCGCTATATTTATGAGAAGGATACGGTCTCTCATATTGAAATATAAAGGATATAACATAAAAAATAATGGGTCATCTGAAATTTGAATAATTTAGTTGAAATCTGTTACATTTTCTTTTGAAAAATACTAACCCTTCATCGGCCTCTCATCAAGCAACCGGAAGGTTTTTCTTACTTCTTTTGCATCCATTTAGCTGAAGTAAATTTGTTAAAATACCTCCTGCTAAAATAGTTCAATGAGATACTAACCTTGAAATATTTCTTACTAGTAAAATACAAATCACTTCTCTCTTATTTTTCTGATTTGAAAATTGTCTGTGTCTTGACAGACAAACGCGAATCTACTGACATTGCAATAGAAAGAACACGGGAACTTACAAATAGAATCAATATGAAGTAATCATAATTGAGACATTGTAAATAACACCACATTGAATTTAAGAACATTAGGTTCTATTTACTTAATATGCTAACAACTTATTGCATCCATAATAGTAAATGGAGAGCTATATTGTAATTGGGTAATATTCCTAGTTAGCTTTCAGGAAAATGAAGTATTGTTAAATAATAATCAAATGCTTGATTTATGTAAAAATATTATAAAAATGATGATGATTATGGTGATGTGACGAAAATGGCAGCAGAACAAACTGCAACACATTTATTTACAGGATCAATAGTTGATGTTAAAATCTATAAATATTTCGCTACATTATTAACGAGTTTTAACTTATGGTTGTGGTTGAAAAAAAGTACTAATTTTGGAAGAACGAAAGAGCTAATTAGGGATACCAATTTTGTGGATGATAAATATGAAATTAGCGTCAATTACGGATTTTTTTATTTTGCTATTGATTACAACTTTGTTCTGTCTTTCAAGCAGCAGATGACCTTCGCAATAACCAAGAACTGTTTGTGCGAGTGCGTTATAACTTCAACAAACGTATTAGGTTATGCTTGCAGCAAAATGGAAATTATTTCGAGAATTTTCTTTAAATTTAATTTTGCATTTCTCGTTTTTCGTTTGTATTAAATTTTATTTCATATAAATAACTTTACCTTATACATGTCCCATTGTCATAAGTTATCAAACATTTTTGATTAATTAATAGGAAATTATTCTTAATGTTATTATTAAATTACCAGCTTATTGACGGAGAGTGTCAATTTATTAATATGATACATAACAATTTATTTGTTGTGCCTATTTTATTTGTACAAATTTTCGCAATTACCCCTTTTGTTAACGATGACGCGTCTAATTTTTTTACTAGAAAACTATCGGTTTTATCGAAAAATTACAAGGGGTAAAAAAGTTGAGCAATAAATATGTTTTCCCAATAAATATTTTTAAATAAATAATTTGCCTCATATAAATTTCTATTAAAATATTGTAATGGGGTTGACTGTTTCACTCCTTTATAAAATACGCCAATGATCGAACAAATATTGAAAGGTTGTCTCTTTATTAGTAGAATGCTCGTACCAAGTTTTATGTCTCTAGCGTTCCTCATGTTAAAGAAAAAAATTAAAATGTGAATTTCAATCCCCTCCTTTAAGAGGGTATATCGCCTAAATGGTGCAACTTTCATATAAGGTAATTTTNTACTTTGCGGACCCATGTTTATTAAGACTTTTCTGCTTATTTTGGTTCATACTATTACCTCCTGAAATATATTACACTCTTTTTTTAACACCCTGTATAGTAGAAACCTACATATACACCTGAAGAACGTAAATAATAAATAATCATTCAAAACTTTATTTATATATTTATTAACATTTAAATAAATAATTATTTTCTAAATTTATTTATTTTAAACAAAAAAAATATACACAGAGCTATTTTTTTAAAACCTGACAGGAAAACTTTTTTATTTGAAGTGATAGACTAGTACTTCCAAATGTAAAGTTGTAGGAAATAACTTGCTAAAGAAAAATTTACAAATATTTCTTTCGGTGTTGCCAGATTTCTGCAGTATTTATAAAAACGGTATTTTTTTTAAATAGCAACACCGTATTTTTTAACATAATTTGACAAACCTTCAGATTTTAAATAAAAAGTGTTATGTCACATTTCCTTATTGGAATAGCCGTTTTCGAACAATCAGCAAAAACAACGAAAATAATCTGCAGTTGGTAGGAACTAAAAAAAGCTAAAACAGCAATAGTAAGCCTTGGATATTAAACAAAGATTGTGTTGGTGAAAAGGAGCATTTAGCAACCCTGTGTTCTAACTATTTCTATCCTTGGAAAAATATGGGTTAATGTAATACGTAACGAAAAAATAACAAATAAACGTGATAATGTAATCAAAAACACAGAACATACTTAACATACTTAGACACCGTGTAACAAAATCTGAACAAGAAAGTATACATTTTTTGCAACATGCTTAAAATCTGTGCTTTTCAACATTTAAAAAAAAATGTAAACAAGATATTTACCTCATCGCGCAAGTCTTGACCACCTTTTGTAATTATGCTTCCGACTGAGAGTGATGTACCCAGGCCCAATATGCTCCGGAAGTAAGTTGAAGGAGTGACATCCTAAAGTCATGAGATATGTAGTATAACGGACATTTTACAAAACTAACACGGAATAGTGCAACTAACGATAGCTTGTTGCGACATGGTGCTTTCGAAAGGAGTACCGGTGAATCTACAGCTAAAATTAACAGTTTCCAAAAAAACATGAAGTAGAGGCTATAATTTGTAAATCAAAAGGGGTATAATAGTCAAATTTTATACAATTTTTTTTCTAGTTTTCACCAGTGTTACCAGTGTGTTACACTCATTTTTTAGCGCCCTGTATATGCTGCCCCAATAATTTATGGAACCGACAGTTGTGATATTTATACTCCGCGGTCGAAATTATAGAGAGTGATTCATCGCAAGCTCTTGGACTAGTAAGGAGAATGAGACGTGCGGGGATCGAAAATCCATAGGCGTGTATACGTAAAAGGCAACAAGATGTTGAAAATATGGAAAACATATAATAAAACATAACATCTATTATTTTTAGAGGTTTTATCGAGAAAACTTCAAAAATATTTTAGTAACATTTTGTTTTTAAATTTTAAGTGTTTTCTATAAAACGATGCCCTCTTGGGCATCGATAACCCACCACCACCCGGCTTACGCCGCCGCAAAATATTGTAATGTTTACTATTAATATATTTATTTAAGTAGGTACTTACATATTTTATAATAATTATCTCACGAATATTATCACTGTCACACTTTCACTTCACTGCCACATAATCACTTCACTATTAATATATTTAAATACTTACATATCACATTATTCACATTATATATTTCACATATCACTGTTGCTATCACTATCACTAGAATCATCTTCACCCAAATGAATAATGACTGGTTCTATGAACACTTCTACCGTTGTATCAAGATCCCACATACGTTGTTCCTCTTTCTGTGCATGTCCAATACACTTACACCATGTTTCAGCAGTGACGTGATTAATAGCATCCTGTAATAATAATTTCACGTCGTTTATTTTAAAGGTGGTGTTTTTTCGTGCGATTTCATTCTTTATTTGTGCCCAAACCAACTCAATTGGGTTTAATTCACAGTGGTATGGCGGTAAACGGAGTACACGAATTCCTCGATCTTTGGCCATCTCATCCACTACATACTTAATGTATTGACCTTTTTCTCTTTGGACAATTTTTAATAATTGTACTTTTAGCATGGTTTCTGTATATTCAATATTTTTCGATTGTAACCAGTCCATAATATTTCCTTTTCTCCATGCTGATGTCGGTAACATTTCAACTCTTCTACTATGATAAGGTGCGTTATCCATCACAACAACTGCTCCTGGCTCCAGATATGATAAAACATATTCAAACCATTTTTCAAACACGTCGCTGTTCATATCTTCATGATAATCTCCCGTTTTTCGTGACTCAAATACATGCAAACCATTTTCTAAAAATCCCGTATCGCTTCCAATATGTGTTATAATCAATCTTCGTCCTTTTCCAGAAGGTGCCTTTAATCCAGTAGAAAATCCATCTAAAAATGCTTGTCTCTTACTCTTAACATTACCATCCTGCCAAACTTTTGATACAGTATGACCTTCGTTTACCCATGTTTCATCCATGTAATATATCTTCTTACCAGATGCACGAAGTTCTCTTATTTTTTCTAAGTATTCTCTTCGCCATACCACAATTTCGTCTTTTTCAACGAGCATACTATTCCGATTCCGTTTCAAATATCGAAAATTCATGTCACGCATTATTCTTCTAAGAACCTTATCAGAGAAATTAGGAATATCCTCATCTTCAGCTATTGCAGCTTGAATTTTCTTTATCGTTGGTATTTCATTTCTAAAGAAAAATCCATGAATTTTCCTACGTATGGAGTATTTCACGTCAACGTCGACTTCTATTTTCTTCCTCCCTCGTGTTTCCACTTTTTTCTTCTTTGGATTCACTTCTACACTATTTTTTATGGCACGATAAACAGTAGCAACGGATACTTTTGTCAACGAACTACACATATCAACAGCTTCACTTACACTTGTATTAGAATTTCGCGACCGAATTCCTTTATACACGTTTTTTACCATTATTAATTCCGCATCGCATAGGTTAGGGCGTTTATGAGCAACAGACCGTTTGCTACAACCGGCACTTTGATCCATTTTAATTATTATTCCTACGTTTTAAGACGTCCCGATTGTATATTTTTAATTTATAAATTTACTATAGTCACGGAATATGCAAACCCTCGCGCGCGCTTATAGTTTGACGTTTCTAACTACGGCTAACTCGAATTCTACGTACGTCCGTTTACAGCCACTAAAAAGAGTATTTCCCTATCTGTAATAAGTGCGATAGACAGAGATAGGAAATAAATCGCGTTCAGTGTAACTCAGTCTATGACTGTTATAGATCCTATCGATGTGCAAGGAGAGCGGTACATCATTTAACATATGCAAATAATATTGAACCGTTATAAAAATCATTTTAAGTTTTATACACTTTACGGTAATAGTGTTTCTATATTATGTATGAATCACTCTCTATAATTTCGACCGCGGAGTATAGAAACGTAAAACTCACCATCATTACTAAATATGCCAAACCGCTAAGTAGTAGTGCCAATAAAATAACTGACGCAAGCACTGACAACTTGCTTAGCTCGAGAAAAATGGCTGCAGTCCTGCAAAAAAATGAGACCAACAAAGTTCAGTACCTAACAACGCCTACATTTTGAAAATCCTGCTACAACAATTATAAAGCGATACAGTATTTTGTACTCCGCATGTTATGTAAAAAAACTTACTTTAATCAAAGACAGCCATGGCAAAAGAGTTTATTTACTTATACCAATCCCTATCTTTTTTATATTATCGTAAAGACTCTATTCTGCTATGCATTTTTCATAATTTAATAATATAAATAAAATGAAACATGAGCCTTATTTGTCTCAGGTCCATATTTTGATGAAATGTTTTAGACGTCAGACTAATAAAGTACACATACTGCTACTTACGTTTTGATTTTACCGTGAGCATGAACAAAAGACCTTAGTCTCTTGTGTAGTGCATCTTGTTGAAGTACGTCATCATTATTTGGTGCTAGACAGGATATTTGTGTCAAATACTCGACCAACAAATAGAATTGGAATTTTAAATGCATTGTTAAATAAATAATCATACTAGAACTGCATGCAATGCTATACCCTAAACTGGCAATACATAAATAATAAAGTACTAGAAAAAATTTGGACCAGACATTGAAGTGTGTTTTTATGAACATCACTGTGAATTCTATATCTTCCTCATTGCCTATTATTGGCAATAAGATTGAAATTGTTCCTATGAGTCCTGTAAATATCGCTAGGAGTAATTTCTTCGTCAAGGCACATTGACCGAGAATTCTTTGATATACCTTTGTACCGGTTGCATCGAATGGCAAAAAGAATTTTCCAGTTAATTCAGAAAAATATAGAAAGTGTCTAGCGTAATATATTTGCCAAAGGTAATTGCTAATTCCCTAAAAGAAAAACAAACCGAAACAGTGACAGATGCAAGAAAGTTTTATTTTACTTACAATTTGCTGAATAAAAATTACTGATAGATATTTCTTCCAGTATACACCTGTCTTGTCTTTGAAAATATAAAAAAGACCTATAACGTTAAATGTTTGAAGATAGAGGATAATTAAACACTTCGCTGTATTTATGAGAAGGATACGGTCTCTCATATTGAAATATAAAGGATATAACATAAAAAATAATGGGTCATCTGAAATTTGAATAATTTAGTTGAAATCTGTTACATTTTCTTTTGAAAAATACTAACCCTTCATCGGCCTCTCATCAAGCAACCGGAAGGTTTTTCTTACTTCTTTTGCATCCATTTAGCTGAAGTAAATTTGTTAAAATACCTCCTGCTAAAATAGTTCAATGAGATACTAACCTTGAAATATTTCTTACTAGTAAAATACAAATCAATTCTCTCTTATTTTTCTGATTTGAAAATTGTCTGTGTCTTGACAGACAAACGCGAATCTACTGACATTGCAATAGAAAGAACACGGGAACTTACAAATAGAATCAATATGAAGTAATCATAATTGAGACATTGTAAATAACACCACATTGAATTTAAGAACATTAGGTTCTATTTACTTAATATGCTAACAACTTATTGCATCCATAATAGTAAATGGAGAGCTATATTGTAATTGGGTAATATTCCTAGTTAGCTTTCAGGAAAATGAAGTATTGTTAAATAATAATCAAATGCTTGATTTATGTAAAAATATTATAAAAATGATGATGATTATGGTGATGTGACGAAAATGGCAGCAGAACAAACTGCAACACATTTATTTACAGGATCAATAGTTGATGTTAAAATCTATAAATATTTCGCTACATTATTAACGAGTTTTAACTTATGGTTGTGGTTGAAAAAAAGTACTAATTTTGGAAGAACGAAAGAGCTAATTAGGGATACCAATTTTGTGGATGATAAATATGAAATTAGCGTCAATTACGGATTTTTTTATTTTGCTATTGATTACAACTTTGTTCTGTCTTTCAGGCAGCAGATGACCTTCGCAATAACCAAGAACTGTTTGTGCGAGTGCGTTATAACTTCAACAAACGTATTAGGTTATGCTTGCAGCAAAATGGAAATTATTTCGAGAATTTTCTTTAAATTTAATTTTGCATTTCTCGTTTTTCGTTTGTATTAAATTTTATTTCATATAAATAACTTTACCTTATACATGTCCCATTGTCATAAGTTATCAAACATTTTTGATTAATTAATAGGAAATTATTCTTAATGTTATGATTAAATTACCAGCTTATTGACGGAGAGTGTCAATTTATTAATATGATACATAACAATTTATTTGTTGTGCCTATTTTATTTGTACAAATTTTCGCAATTACCCCTTTTGTGAACGATGACGCGTCTAATTTTTTTACTAGAAAACTATCGGTTTTATCGAAAAATTACAAGAGGTAAAAAAGTTGAGCAATAAATATGTTTTCCCAATAAATATTTTTAAATAAATAATTTGCCTCATATAAATTTCTATTAAAATATTGTAATGGGGTTGACTGTTTCACTCCTTTATAAAATACGCCAATGATCGAACAAATATTGAAAGGTTGTCTCTTTATTAGTAGAATGCTCGTACCAAGTTTTATGTCTCTAGCGTTCCTCATGTTAAAGAAAAAAATTAAAATGTGAATTTCAATCCCCTCCTTTAAGAGGGTATATCGCCTAAATGGTGCAACTTTCATATAAGGTAATTTTCATTCACTGGTACCATTTTTGCTACTTCATTTGTAGGTATTGGATAGTTAATTAAATGATAAATAAGTGCGACAAATTTCAGGGGGTGATTCTACATGAGAAAATAATGGCAGTTTGTCCGCAAATGATTCGTTTTCCGAGATACGGGGTGTCAAAGTTTTTCTTAAAAACTGACGATTTAATTTATTGCTCTGAAACCGGTCGAGATGTGCAAATGAAATTTGGTGGGTTTTATGAGGCAGTTATAGCGCATTTTTTGATATGCAATTAAGAATTTTATGTTCATCACTGAGATATTACAAATTAAAAATCATTTTTGAATTTCTCGTTCAATTTGTGACAAAAAATCTCTCTTGCCTTTTCTTCGTATGGGGCGTCGTTTTGTTGCAAAAAATAAAACGCGTGTTTTTTACTTCTTTAATACATTATTAAGAAAACAATAACATTAAACCAGAACAATAACAGAAAATAACATTAATAAAATTTTGAAAAGGCGCAAAGCTACAACAAATGTTCAAAATGACCTCCCTCAGACGTGACACAAGATTCAACTCTTCGCCCCCTTGATTGTCGTATTCGCGCAAATATTCCTGGTATATTTCTTTTTGTCTCACAGCCGACTATAATTCGATTCTTCAGGTCATCAACATTTTCAACGGGAGTGGAATAAACTAATGACTTAAGAAAACCCCAAATGCAAAAATCAAGAGGATTTAAATCCGGCGATCGAGCAGGCCAATGTTCCGTAC
>NW_019416373.1:635866-673770 GCF_000390285.2 Anoplophora glabripennis | reverse complement strand
TATATTAAAATTCATCCTCTGAATATTCTGATGAATTATCTTCGTCTCCTAGATTGATAACGATAGGTTCCACAGTAACGTCAATTAAATTATCGAGTTCCCACATTTTCTCCTCTTCTTTTTGTACATGATGTATACATCTTTGCCAGTTATCTGCAGTTACTCGTTCCAAGGAATTTTTTAACAAAATTTTCACGTCACTTAATTTAAACGTCGTATTATTTCGCGCTACATCTCCTTTTACCTGCGCCCAAACTAATTCGATTGGGTTAAGTTCACAGTGATAAGGTGGTAACCGTAGTACCGTTATTTGGCGATTTGTTGCCATTTCATCGATAACATATTTTTTCTGATCTTTATTAAGATTGACAAGTGTCAAAAGTTCCTTTTTCACCATATTTGATTCAAAAGAAATTGTTTTTTCCGGATAACCATTGAATTATATCGGCTTTCCTCCAAGCAGTCGTAGGCGTCCGCTCGGTCTGCCGTGAATGGTAACTGGCATTATCGATGACAATTACAGACCCCGGAGGAATAAGATCCAACATCTGTGTAAAATACTCTGGCTCCTGCCCTATGACGTATCCAGTAAAATATACTAATGTACACCTATTACCTGTTAGCATTAGTGTTACCCGATAATTACCTGAAACGAAATATTACCACGCCCATGGCCGGTTCTTACTACTTAGTATTTTGCCACTTACTTAGATATCAAATATAATAAATAGAAAACATTTTGAATGCGAAGAACTTGAAATAGTTATAGTTTAAAATAACAAATAAATCAAGTGAAGTGTCTGCTTACCCGTAATACTATTTCGTTTCCCAAGTCTAAAATTCCAAAACTTGTCAGCTTCGTCACTTTAGAACTGTTCATTATTATCATCAACAGAGTTTTTCTGTTCCGGGCATTCCAGTATACCCACTGACATCGACATGCAGCTGTATATACGTCAATCGACTGAAATACATACATTATTGGAATTTATGAAGGAAGAAAGTTACACATCAAAATTTTAAGTGTATATTTCCAACACGATCCATGCGATCGTACCGACAGAACCAAAATTAACACTCAAGACTGGAATAAATTTGGACACGTCGATAGACTTCACTGACTTAAGAAGACGAATAACGCATGCGATTAGAGATGTTGAGTAACGTTGGAAGAAAGGATGTTGCCAAAACGTTCGCGGCGATCATTTTGAACATCTACATTGACATTAATGTTTTTTTTTTTTGCTTTTTTATATTATCAATAAATAAACAGTATTACTTATTAGTTTTTGAATGTGTAGTAGCGAATTTTTATATACAAATATTTTTTTAATGTTAATTTTTGCAATAAATTTAATATTTCCGAAACAGTTGAAGATAGGTATAGGTACATTTTACATAAAGTATGTCTAGAATTTTCTGAAGAATCCAAAAATTGAATAATATGCAAGGTGTTGTATTTAAAATAAGAAAGTTGGTATTGACCACTGTTACATGACACATCCTGTATAAAAAGATTTTAATGAAAAAAATGCGTAATTAAAAATACCACCATCGACGTATGCAAACACACGGTATATGAAAAATACCAACCTTATCTTGTAAATCTTGACCGGACACCACTAAGAGATATGTAGTCACAACTGCCCCAAGAAGTGAAACGATGAAACGGAAGTTACTTGGAGGACTGATTCCCTACAATAAAAAGCATGAATGTTATAGTTTAATTTAGAAAAATGGGAATTACTACTGTTCAATGCTGATATGGAAAAATAAATAAAAGTAGAGTCTGTTATAGTTAAAACTTGTGCTACTTGTAACGAGATTCTACATACTAACAGCTTTAATACTGAGTCAGCTAATAAATATAGATGGTTTGTAATAGGAATAGAGTACAAAACAAGTGACACTGAAATGTTATCTTCCTCAAAAAATCGTTAAGTAGGCAATGGACGGTTTTTCTTTGAATCAAAGGCGCATTTCGAGAATCACAGCACTGTGTTGAAATAAAGAAGATTTAGGTACGAATTTCAAATTGTGAGACATGGAAACATACCTAAAGAAGTAGTTTTCATGATAGTAGAACAACTATTCAGCAGAGTTAAAAATTCATTCTCAACATTTCAAACACATCTCTTCTATGCATTTAAAGACGTGATCTTTACTACCATCCATATAAATCTAGGTTGTTCAAAAACTAAACTGGAAATCAGTAAAAATAGCACATCTCCAATTTTCTTTATAGCTTCCAGAAATCTTTAAGAGTTGATAAAAAGTTCTGAATAACCTTGATGATTTGGGGGTTCCTCAGCGTTCAATTTTGGGTCCTTAGTTATTTAACATTTACATTGACGATATATATTCATGTATTGACTTTTCTCTTTTGAAACCCAAGACATTTAGTGATCTAGGAATTTATTTATCTGTTGTTAATTTGAATCAATCGATACACTACTTTACTTCTACTTTCCTTTTGTACATTCTAAACTGAAATGCTGTCCTTCGGTTTGGTATCCTAAATAGGACAATCAGACTTTAAGGCAAATGGATTCTATCCACCTGTAGGTCATTCTCATGACCTATAATTAGCAAAGTACAAGGCCAACAATATAGATACTCGTTATTGAATGAGAAACAAATAGATAAATAAGATAGGCATTCGAAATTACAATGGCATGCATTCCACTTATCGTTAAATTATGTGTTACTTACAGAAGCAATGAAATATACAAGTGCAGTATATGCCAGAGCACCAGCGACTGCCATCATCAAGACCGCCCCCTGCGCTATTTCCAGAAACATGGGGGACACCCTGAAGAAAAATAATATTTTAGAGGAACGTGGTCAAATTCTTTTACATAAAAGTTTGCAAAACTTACGCTTTAATATTGTTATGACTCTGAACAAACGACTTTAGTCTTCTACGTATAACATCCTGATAGAAAACATTTTCATTGCTCGGCTTAAAATCACATGAGATCTGAATTAGGTACTCAGTTAATAATTCAAACTGAAATTTCAAATGGATAGTTATGTACAAACAAATAGAACACATAGACGCTAGGCTGTGTCCCAGACTTATTATACAAAGATAATACAGTACTAGAAGGAAATTTGAACATGTACCAGTGTATTTGTTTATGAACATGGCGGTAAATTCTATATCTTCCTGATCGCTGACAAAAGGTAGAAAAATTAAGTATGTGACAATAGATACTATAAATACGTAAGGATGTAGTGTCCTAATAGTGGCACACTGACGGAGGATTCTTTGATGAAGTTTCTTGCTGGTTGCATTTAGCGGTAAAAAATATAGTTTGGCTAAATTTGGTAAGCGCAGTATACTTCGTGAATAGTAAATCAGTAGGATATGACAGACGATGCCCTGAAACGTATTTTAAATTGGACTTACGAAATAAAAATGTAACGAATTATACTTACAAATTGCTGAGAAAGAATTACTGAAACATACTGACGCAACATTGCTCCAGATTCGTCTTTATAAATATAAACTATACCTAGTATATTAAATGTCTGGAGATATATGATGATCAAAATCCTTGTTGTGTTAAAGTAGTTGGTATAATGTTTTCCATTAAAATGTATAATGCCTATCAAATAAATTAATGGATCGTCTGGAAGTAAATTATATTGTTCGTATAATTTCCACACTTTTATTACATATAGCACGTGTTCTATTTTAATCTACAGGGTGATTCAGTCATAATGTCATTAATTTTAACCACGTATTGGGAAGGCTTAATAAAGACAGAAAATCTGAAAAAAATTTTTACTCGATTTTTAAAAACGAAGGAAATCAACCCATAGCTCCCGCTACGAGGGCGGCCCTGGCAGATGCCCGGATGCTCGGAAAATTTTGTAACGTAATGTCACGAACAATTGTCGACTGAAGCGAACAGCGTTGCCAAGTTCACATCATAATGTCACATTTAATGTTAAACGTATTCAAGTAAATAAAGGAGTATGCTGCATTTTATTATAAATAATTTTAACAATTGTATTAACTTAGTGCAGAATGTTTTAACAAGCTTGACTTCTCGAAGTCAACTTTTGTTAAAAGAAAATAAATAAAGCACCGTATTTTATCGAATAAAAAAAGTCGGCACACTGCTAAATATCCCAATATACAAAATACACTACACACGGTTACAAAACCATTAACAATTTAAAGCGTTTATTCAAATCTACCACCTTCCATATCTCCCGCATTTTTCCAACTGCATCTATCATACCATACCGCGCAGCGAACATGCAGGTCATCAACAAAATGACTTAAATGTGAGAGAGGCTGTTTTAAGTTTAGTCGAGGAGCAGCCTACTATTTCCACAAGAACAATATCAAGGCGACTGGAGATATCACAAACCAAAGTTTGGCGGATATTGCGCGAGAATTCACTCAACCCGTACTATTTTCAAAAAGTTCAAGCTTTATAACCAGCTGATTTCCCCAATCGTCTTGAATTTTGCAGTTGCAGCTAAATCGAAGTGCAGCAGACGCTAACTTTATTTTTATTTTTAAAACAAAGTGCGCTGGACGGATGAACGCTGTTTTATTCGTGCTGACATTTTAATCAGGTAAAAAACATATTACTTTCTCAAAAACAAGTTCCTACCTAGGTTACACCAAAGTTTATATTTACACTAAAGTTTACATTTATTATGTAAACTTTGGTTATACGCAACTGCTTATTGAATAATAAATTGAAATACTAAAACTGTATTATTTAACATAATAAATTATAAAACGTTAAAACGTTAATAATATTAGAAATTATAAATTGTAATAACTGTACATCCGTATTCAATTTTCCTTTGATAAAAGACCGACAACTTTTTGCTCTACTTTGCATGGAATACGATCCTACTACAGTCCGTATTAGTCTAGGAGCCAGATAGGGTTCCGTTTACTAGCTATAAAAATAACAACTTTTTACAGCCATTTAAACATTTAATTTGTTGATAACAATTAAACTCACCACTTTCAGGCTTTGCGACCAAGTTTTTTGGATTCAGGAGCTCAAAATACTACGAATAAGTTGTTTGCAGCCGTGGCACTCTGTTGGCCACGGCACCCTATCTGGCTACTGGACTATTTGTACACGTGCAAATTAAAAAGTGAGTCAGATAGGTTATTGACCTAGATACAGGTTAGCCTAGGTCGGAAACACGTACCGGGTTGTTTATTTGTCTCCGTCCGATTGTTTTTTTTATCTTCTATTACTTACAGTCAATATTTATATACTACATACATTTCACCTTCTCTTTATAATTTATCTAGTGAGTGTTGTTTTTTATGTCATTATTTTTGTAGTGAAATTGAAATGGTTGTGAAATGAAATTTACATTGCTTGAACTCTTCAATATTAAATTTTATTTAAAGTGAAACAGGTCTAATTTCTTTGCAGCCATAATAGTCACATTTGGTCAGATGCAAACCCGCACACTACTCGTCGGTTTAGCTTTCAGAGGAGATTCGGTGTCAATGTATGGGCAGGAGTATAAGGCGATCATTTAATTGGGCCGCATTTTCTACCTGAACATCTGAATGAGCCGCGTTACTTTCAATTTTTAGTAGAATTGTTTGAAAACCTTCCCCTTCAGATGCTACGGGATATGTGGTATATGCACGACGGAGATCCGGCCCATTTTGCTCGCGATGTCCGTGTATTTTTAGACGATCAATGTCCCAATCGGTGGTTAGGGAGATGAGGGCCCATAATCCTATGGACTTTTGTATATGGGGTTATATGGAATCTGTCGTGTATCACACCGAGGTAGAGAATGTAGAGCAGTTGCGGAATCATATCGAAGATGCCGCTGAAGAAATACGTAACAACCCTGGTTTAGTCCATCGCATCCGCCGCTCATCTATTTAACGTGTACACTTGTGCATAGACGGTAACGGTAATGTATTTGAACATTGGCCCGAAGGCTTACAGCAAAAAATTAACATTATGATGTTAATAAAAACTGATTTTTGGCAAAGCATGCTCAGACCTCCTCGAGGTTCTTCCTGGGCAACAATAACAATTTAATGTGTTGATTGCATAATTATAAAAAAATCATTTATAGCATTTTAAATTATTATTTGCTGTCGTGAGCAATCCGTTTATTTATTGTCTTTATATGAGCGAAAATATATAAATATGGCAACGTTGCATCTAGGGCGTGTTATTCATATCGTAGCCGTGCGCAAATTCTGAATAACCGACTGACGTCAGCCAGCCTGAAAAGGGGGTTAAATAATGATTTGAAAATACTTTTTTTCTGCTTAAATATGCATTTATTTTTTTTTTGAATCACGCCATCGTATTATACTCATTTCTCTCTATCTTCTCTTAAAATTAATGACATTATGACTGAATTACCCTGTATACACGTGAATATTTCCGATCAAAAAATGACTAATGAAAGTTGTTCAGTTCATTTGAGGAAAGCGATTGCTAACCTTGACTTTGACCTTAACCGTTACCTTGAAGGTCAATTGAAAGTCAACTTCATGATTTTAAATGGGACCCTCTATTTTTTACCCTGGGAATGGATTCGGCAGAAAATTTTACATCCGGATGAGATCTCAACTTTCAAATGATTCGTCACCCCTGAGGCATATTGGGAATAAGATTTTGTCCCCAAGTCGATGGGATTTTCATCAAGGTACTCAATCGTTATTTTGGATTTGATCTTGACTGTGACCTTCAAGGTCATTTCAAGGTCGACTACATAAATCGACCCCGATGACCTCTACAAATGATTTTAACGATGTTCGGGATCGGGACCATGGGTCGATGATCTTGGATTTAATATTGAAGGTTGATTTTGTTTCTTGTTAATGTAATTGCATATTGGGAAAATTTTCTTTATAAAACTGGGGCCAGTATTGCGTCAATGTCGGAGCAACATTGATTGGACTCATTGTGACCTTGACGTGGATCGCAAGGTCAAAGTTGAGATCATTTCCAGATGTAAAATTTTCTGCTAAGTCCATTTCCAAGGTAAAATATGAAGAATACCATTTAAAATTATGAAGCTGACCTTCAATTGACCTTCAAGGTCACGGTTAAGGTCAAATTCAAGGTCAACAACCGCTTTTCTCCAATGAACCGAACAATTTCCATGTCGGTCATTTTTGGATCGAACACTTCACGTGTATTAGTCTAGTCACTGAAACATGTTGGCTACCAATTTTTTCGGATGGAATGGATTGACGTGAAATTGGAACTGTAGCTAGCCCTAGAAACAAAATTTATATAGTGCCAATGTGTGCTTTTACTCTAGGGGAGGATGCCACCCCTTCCGGAGGGTGGGAATTTTTTTATTAAAAATAATCTCATGATTCGATAGAGGGACGAATTCTAAACAAAAAAATGTTCTATAAGAATTTTTTGTACAGTCAATACTTTTTGAGTTATTTGCGCCTAAACATGTTCGTTTTTAGCTCAAAAAAAGCATGTTTTTGAGCCATTTTTCGCGAATATCTCAAAAACTACAAGTTTTATGAAAAAAATTATCATAAGCAAAAATGAAAGTAATTAAATAGCAAAGAGATTGCTTTTTTTTAATTTTTGTAGGTGGTATAGAACCCGAGTTATGACTCCCAGAGGTTGAATTCAATTTCGAAGATAGTTATAATCGAAACGTTCAACGTCCTGTAGCGGAAAAATTAGGGTTTTTCGAGGAAAACTTATATGGCACTTATTAAAGTTCTTGAAAATACCTTTAAATTGAGTGGAGGTAAAAATCGTTAGCATGAAAACTAATGAAGTTACAATCAAAATAAAATTATCGTCTTGATTTTTGAGAAAAAAAAATCGGTATTAAAATTAATGACTTGACGGAAAAAAAATTAAACGTATTCCTTCTGCAATTTACTTTATTTATGTATTAACAGTAGATTCTNCCAACCCCCTCACCCCTCTTTCCCCGTCCACCCCCTTAAATGCCGGAGAAACCATCGCTTATTAGAGGAATCTTTAAAGAGTTTAGAGATGCGAAAGACATTCAATTCCTATGAATCTTACATATGAAGAGTTTTTTGGGTCGCTGATCACGTATAAATTACCACCATCTTTGTGTATTTTGGAGTACTTGTGAACTGATTTGAGTAAGTATTTTAATAATATTTATAATATTTGATATAAATTTAATAAAAAACTATTAAGATTTAAGATTATTCAATAAAATTAAAAAATATATATTATTTTATCATACTCACATATAATTTTTAGGAAATTTTTCTATAAGGGGTAGGGTGTTTTATGAGGGATAGGTCTTTCATAAAGGTTTTTTGGGTGGCTGAAAAGTTGGAATATATCATAGATCATCTGAAAACCAATAAAAAGTTTATAATTCGACATGCATCATTAAAACATCTCAAGCTTTCAATATTTTTTTGTTAATTTTATTATAAGGAATGGTGTTTAAGGATTGCAACTTTGTAATGAGTCGTAAGCTTTCTAATGAATAACAAAAAAAAATGCAATACATTGTGAATACACCAAAAGAATATTTTAAACTGTTAAAAACTTATTTTTTTCTATTTTTTTGGCAATGGAAGGGTAGTTTTTAAGAATTTTTAGGGATTGAAATGTAATTAAATTTCATAAATTATATTAAAAAACAGGAAAGGAACTTTATCCAACATATTTGAACATGAACTGAATCTTTAAAATACGCAAATCCGCGATTTTCACATTTCTCTCGTACGAGGGTAGTTTTCACCCCCAAATAGAAAAAAATACACATCTAGACAATATAACTTTTGAAGTGGGGGGTCACATGAGCTTGTATGCAAATTTTCATGAAAATCCATGCTATTCGAAAAAATTGGGAGCTTTTACCTTGTTTTCGCCTTCAGTGACTGGACTATATTGATTTAAATGGGACACCTAGTATACAATTGCATTTTCGTAAATTTGACAGTCGATTATTTGCATCATTTTGAATAAAATGGAACAATACTGTTCCTGGTGCTCTCACTATGTTTACCGCTTATACTCGCTAGTTTCTTCCTATGCTGATGATGGAAAGTCTATGCAATTACTCACTATGTTGTACTCCAAGGATTGAATGATTCCTTTAAACGCAGATAAATGTGTTGTACTTCACCTATTTTATTCTATTCCTTGTCTGAATGATAATTTTCCTCCTTGATTTTGATAGGCTAGACCATGTTCTTAGTCAAGATGATGGAAAGAATCGATTGTGCAATTTACAAAAGGTATGTTTACCTTTCATGTAATTTCCTGTATACAATAACCTAGATGTTTCGATAGTTTTATGTGCTCCATCCATAACCTATTATAAATTTAATTTAAAAGTTAAAATTATTTCAAAGTAAGATGGTTACCTTAAAGTGATTTTTTGAACAGTGTTTGCAGAGAAACTCATGGAATATGATGATTTCCTCAGGTTAAATTACTCTCACAAAAACTTAAATTGTTTTTGTATACCTAATGAAGGCTAAGTTCTATAATCAATTCGATTATCATAAAAAGTATACTAAATGGTAACTTAATGATTAAATACATTAAGTGGAACAGAAGTCCTACTTTTTACTTTGGACCAGGAAAACTTGTCAATTCCGAAAACATCCTGTTTACTTATGCTACAATGCGACACATGCAATTTTCTTTTTTATCGGAATGGTCAGTTTTTATGGCAAAACAATTGAAAAAATATTTGTACGACCAAAATCAGGCCGCGTTCCCATTTGTCCACCATCCCCAAAATGTCAAAATTGCGTCATTATGTACATTAAAGTTCCATTTTGCGTAAATTGCTTATGTAATTTGTGAAACAAACTATTGTCAACTTGTCCGACAAAAATCATGCAACGTACGAGTAGTCCGATGCCCCAAAAATGCCAAAATGACGAGGTTATGTTTCCTCATACATGCAAGTCAAATTTTTTTGAAATAAAGTATTTATTACAAAAAAATATGCGTCCGACAAAACCAGCACCGTAAGATAATAAAAAAGTTGATAAAACATTTAAACTACTTTGATAGAACTTTTTTAGAATAAATTAAATGTTTTAAAAAATTTAAATTGTTTAAATTATGAAATGCTTTTTGTGCAGCGCATTGATTGACAATCCAAAATTTAAGAAAAAGAAAAATAAATTTAAAAGTTTTCTCCGGAAATATTATCAGCCTGCAAAACATTTTTGAATTCCATGGACATAAATTCAACAACGTGGTTCTACCAGATTCAGATGATAATAGCAATGAGGAGGACGACACTAATGAATAGTGTTTTGTAAATGATGATGATGAAGAGGATAGTGATAAGTCTGATGAAGAATTTTTGTAAAATGGTTTTTTATAACAATTGTCATAATTTGTTATACAACATTGAATGCAAATTGAATGTTATATTCCTGACTGTTTTTATTATAATAAACAGTAAATGAAAAATGAAAATATATGTAGATGCTAGGGTTCATAGATAAAATGAGATTTTGTACTTATTGATTAACAATTGCATTTTTTCTGTGTATTTCTCGTTTTTCTACTCGCACTTTTTATATTAAATTGCTTATTATTAAATAGCTATAGCATAAAATTAAAATACATATTCTTTTAGTAAATTATTATTTCAAAAAATGTTAGTGGTTTTTAATATTACGATGAACCAATCTAAAAAAATTATCAAAATGCACAATTACTATTATTGCTATTATTTTCAGTTCATTCAAAGATTAAAATAATATAAATTACCATACTTACCCATAGTAAAATATTTTTGTTGATCAAAGATTAAAATACTAACATTATATTCCTAACGATCAAAATTTTTTTTATTATGCGCATTCCGCAAAAATACCTTTTAATAAAAATTAAAACCTTTTCGCATAAAACTAATATAATAATATAATATTTTCAAAGACTTATTCGTTTTCAAAGAAATATTTTTTCCACAAAAAATAATTTTCTTAGATTTATTTAAAAAGGTTAAAAAAAGTTGGGTTTTAGTTGTTATTAAAAAGAGTTTTCCTAATTCTTTAGCTGTTCCGATGGAAATTATATCTATTATTATGTTACTTCGTGATTGTATATACAAAGGATTTTCAATAAAATTGTGTTTAGAAATTTGTTGGAGTATGTATCTACTTACTGTTTATCTAAATAAAGAAATGTAAAAAGAAGATGCAATTTCTTAACAATATATTTTTTTTTGTTTTACTGTCGGACTCAACTCAAAAAGTATTGGTTTATCAAAAAAATTGTATGACACATTTTTTGCTTCAAATTAGTTGCTCTATCGATTTCCGGGATTATTTTGGCAAAATTTATTTTCAACCCCTACAAAGGGGTAGAAACCACCCCAAGGTAAAAATACATATCAGCATAGGATGTATTTTGTTTCTTGAGCTATTCCTCCAAATTTTCAAATACTTTCCAAATTTCAAGCAAATCGATGCATAAGAGCGGAAATCAGAGCTAAAAACATCATAAACTGAAATATTCGTAAATTTAAGGGTTTAAATTTTTTAGCTCAATTTAAACAATGGATACTTATTCCTCATCTCAAAAACTATGAAAAAATGTTTTGTATCAATTGATAATTTTTTTTTCAAACGAGAGAGCAAAATAATGTAAATTTTTTTCAAAATTATAATTTTGGGGCTCAATTGTGAGGGTGTAAATGCGCTGCTGGTGAAATGCGATAATTTTTCCCTTACTCTGTTCCACTTAAGCTTTAAAACGATATTTTTTGTTTTTTATCTTTTTTCTACGAGGCGCTACTTAATTTTGTCCATACCTAAGTCCAAATGAATTATAGTGTGGGGTCTTAACCAGAGACTTTTGTCGGACTGGACTACTTTTTGTTCTAAAATACATTATTCCATCATGTATTACTTTTGTCCAAGATGCATGTATGAGGAAACATAATCTCTTCATTTTGACATTTTTGAGGCGTCGGTCGGACTACTCGTACTGCATGATTTTTGTTGGACAAGTTGACAACAGTTTGTTTCACAGATTACTTAAGCAATTTACGCAAAATGGAACTTGCATGTATAAGGATACAAAATGCCATTTTGACAAATATTTTTTAAATTGTTTTGCCATAAAAACTGACCATTCCGATAAAAAAGAAAATTGCATGTATCGCATTGTCGCATAGCATCAGAACGAAAATTCCCGGAATCGCCCGTTCGAAAACGCGGCGACGCCGAAAATTCTCGAAGAGGAAAGGTTTGTTGGACTCCTTATATAAGTAGGCAAGCTGAATTTATCACTATAGATGATAAATATTATGTACAATAACATATTAGTTTCCACAGTCATAAAAATGGGGGGAAGATTGTATACAGGCTGGTTAATTGTATACTTTTTACGTAATTCAAGTTCTTCGCTTATGACCTTTTTCCGTTCATTTCCACAAGAAAACAGTATAAAGTACTTTTTTTTTTCGTTTTCAAAAGACCTACACAACTAGCCCTCATGCAAGCGTAAAAAAATATTGATTAGATCAAAAGTTATAAACAGAAGTTTATTTATGACTTTTGAATTAAACATTTATAAACTGCGTTATTATTACCAGAACGTTTTGGCATCGCATCCTCTTAATCCTTTACACTGTCTAATAACTCACACGAAATCTGGAATAGGTAAGTTGAATAGTTTACAAGTTATGGCCTTATAAACATATTAACTAATTACATATTAGTCTGGACGATCCCGAGGGTTTTCCACAATCGCAGTGATTTTTTTCATGGTAGATTTCATAATACATTGAAATAACGAGCGTTCAAATAAAAACGTGGTCAAGTTGGTTCTGAAAATTTGGACGTAGGGCGTAGCGTATAGCAAATGAACTTAAACGTCATCTGTCAAAGCGCTATATCGCCGCTATCAATTTGAATATTTTCGTTTTAAAAAGCGTTTAAAATGGTGTTTTCTCAAGAACAAAAAGTGTTTATCATAGAGTCCTACTTTAGAAATGGACGCAAGATTGATGGAATATGGAAGTATTCTATTGAGGAATGTTTCATAGAATTTCAAAATCAATTTCCCGGCGTTGTTGAGTACAAAATTTTTCAAAGTGCAGTTCAGCGTTGTGTTAATGTTTTTCGTGAAACGGGCAGTGTAACAAGAAAAGAAGGAAGCGGCCGACCTAAAAAGCGGACTGAAGAATTAAAAGAAAATGTCCAACAAATAATGGAAAATGCGCCAAGAACTTCTGTACGTGTTTTATCACAAATGGTGGGAGTATCAGTCGGTACCTGCCACACAGTGTTAAAAAAAGATTTGCGTTTGTTCTCCTATCGTTTAACTTGTCAGCAAGAACTTCATGAAGTTGATTTTCCGCGACGGGCTGTATTTTGTGAATGGTTTTTAAACAACTACGGTGAACTTCATAATATCACCTTTTTTTCTGATGAAGCCTGGTTTCATTTAAGTGGTTACGTAAACTCACAGAATATGAGAATGTGGTCTTCTGAAAAACCAGATAACTTTTTTGTCGAGGGCCCTCTACACGCTCAAAAAATTGGAGTTTGGTGTGCTCTCAATCGAAGGAGGATTTATGGACCTATTTTTTTTAATGGTACTCTTACTGCGCAAAGGTATAGAGAAGAAATTATCGCTCCTTTTGTTAACCAGCTGGAAGAAAACGAAATTACAAACTTTTACTTTCAACAAGATGGCGCAAGGGCACATACGGCAGGCGAGACGATGAATATGTTGAGGGAAGTTTTCCAAAATCGACTAATAAGTCTCAATGCTGAACATGAATTTCCACCGAGGTCATGTGATATTACGCCGTGTGATTTCTTTTTGTGGCCTTACCTTAAAAACACTATTTTTGAACTGCCTATTCCTGATTTAAACCATCTGCAGGCTCGACTTATAGACAAGATTCGTGAAATTAACAATACCCCGAGCATCTTAGAAAATGTCTTTAATTCTTTGAGGAACAGGTGTGAAAAGTGCTTGGAACAAGGAGGGGGACACTTTCAGCAGCTGCTTTAATTTATTGTTATAACAAGGAGGGGGACACTTTCCGCAGCTCCTTTAATTGTTTGTTATTGTTATCACGATTATTCTTTAAAATAAAGTTATATAGTCATTAACGTTATTGAAACTGACAGCTGCTATACAGCTCGTTGAGAAATGAGGTTAAGTTGGTCGGTATAAGCTACTCCCTACGTCCAATGTGTCAGAGCCAACTTCGACCACGTTTTTATTTGACCGCTCGTTATATCATTTTTTCTATTTCAAATTTGCAACTTGGATTTTTTTATTTTTTAGCCTTAGTTGCAAAATGAAATATAGCATGATATAATTATATATTATTGCATATTCGGAAAGCTTATGAAAAGAGCTTTAAGTTAAAAAAAAAATCGTCAATGAAAAACAACGGAGTTACAAACTATCAAATATATTATCTTCAAGCGAATTTCGATTATTTAACTGCAGGGCTATGAATATTATGGTCATTTTCTTCGGACTCGCTGTCCGCTTCCCCCACCCTTCCGCCGCGACACGGCTCGCCGAAAATCAAGCGACCCACTGACTTTTGACAATATTTCTTATGCACTTAACATACTTCTACAAATAAAACATTTTAATACTGGGGTTGCCGGTATTTTTTTGCCGCTACCAATCTAATTTATTTAACAATAGGCCGCCAACTTTGATAGTCTGTAACTCTTTTGTTTTTCAGCGAATCTTGACGATATTTTTTAACATAAAAACTCTTTTCATAAGAATATGTAATAATATATGACTATATCAGGCTCGTGCGTCGATTTTGCATCTATGACTGAAAAATAAAAAAAAATTCCAGGTTGCAAATTTCAAATAAAAAAAAATTATAGATTTCAATGTGTTATTATGAAATCTACCATGAATTTGTTTATCATTAATATTACCAGAGCTATGGAAGAGTTTCTTCTGCATAGAATGAACACCCTGTATATAGGATAATATAAGTATAATTTATTGAAAATTGTTTATTCATACTAACGAACAAAAACATTGTTAATGACACAAGGTAAGGAAAACCTTGTTTTCTAGACATTAAAATCTCCTTACCTATAAATACCTACTCATAAAAAATTAAACTACACATGTTGTGTTTCTTTAATTTATTAACTTTATGTAACTGCTTATTGATATTCAGTCGCTGTCAGTAGGTTTAGTCGAAAGAAAAGCATACGCTCGGTTTATAACATTTATTTTGGTATGTGGGTGCAAAACAATAAAGTACAGTATGTAATTATAGTCACAATTCATCAAATTATACCTTTTTATTAAATCAGTTTGTGGTATGGACATTAAAACATTATTAACTACTTCAACAAAAAGTGAACCGCAGTGTAGAATGCTTAGTGCTTTACATTCACAAATAGAAGAACTATACTATATACTACTTTTGCCACCTAAAATGAAAAATCAAAATTAATATATACGAGGCCTGTGCAGAAAATAACCGAACTTTTTGGATTACGCGCTAATGGAGGTATTTAGTGAAATACGGTTTCCAGCACTGCGTTGCACACTCTGTAACCACATGTCCTTGGATTCAAAAGAATTAAAAAATAAAGTTCGGTTATTTTCTGCACAGACCAGACCTTACATGTCTAACAATAATAAGAAATCTTGTAAACAGGCTCTTTGCGTTTAAGAGCCTAGAAATGTAGAAAAAATTGAAACGATATAATATATTGACTACTATTGAGTTTATAAGCTACGCTAACACTACAAAGCAGTAGTTACCTGTAGTACTGTCAGATGTCCTAAGTCCACGATGTCAAAACTTGATACTTTAGTTACCTTTACACTGTTCATCATTATTATCATCAAGGTTCTTCTATTTTGAATGTTCCAGTATGGCCAGTCAGAGTTACAGACAGCATCGTAGAATTCTATCGACTGAAATTAAAGACACTGATTTTCATTGTCACTATTTCTTTGTATTCGAAACAAACCAATTTCGAAAATATATTTTTCCTGTTTATTTCGTAAAATCAGCCGTTTCGGTGTTCCAGAAAAATTGATATAGGGGGGAAAGGTAAAAATAAGATGAGTTTCATGTGCAATAATGAAGTTAGTAAACAGCCAGAAGGAAAGGACAATTTAAAATAGTTTTGAAATGAAAAGGAACTTATTTGGTGCAAATGTTATTTGCATTATAGATATTACAAGGCTATGGAAGAATCCGTATTATTTGACCTTGACATTGACCTTCGAGGTAATTTCAAGGTCAAAATTGTTTTTTCAAATGAGAACCCCAATTTTTTTATTCGGATTCGGAAAGAGCAGGAAATTTTACGTTCAAGTATGACCTTGACCATATCCTAGACCACGACCTTCAAGGTAACTCCAAAGTCAAAGTTGTTTTTTCAACAGGAACCGCTATCTTTTATTACGGATTTGGAAAGTGCATGAAACTTTACGTTCAAATTATGACCTCGACCATGTCCTTAACTACGACCTTGATCAAGGTCTCCAAGGTCATTCCAGGGTCAAGGTTGTTTTTTCAATAGGAACCGCAAGTTTTTATTGCGCATTTGCAAAGAGCTTAAATTTTATCTTCAAATGCGATCTCGACTACGACCTTGACAATGACCCTCGAGGTCATGTCAAAGTCAGGGTCATTTATTTACATTAACTTTTTTGTTAAGCTACGAAAAACAAGTTTCATGCACTTTCCAAATCCGCAATAAAAGTAGCGGTTCCTGTTGACAAAACAACTTTGACCTTGGAGTGACCTTGAAGGTCGTGGTCCAGGATATGGTCAAGGTCATACTTGAACGTAAAATTTCCTGCTCTTTCCAAATCCGCAATAAAAAATAGGGGTTCCCATTTGAAAAATCAATTTTGACCTTGAAATGACCTTGAAGGTCAATGTCGAATACAAGGGCGCCATTGAAAAATCCTAAATCTTTTGTATTTATAATTTTTCAAGAAAATGCACTCCTGACGAGTTATTAGGGGGTTTCCATATTTTTGTGCCACCCTGTATATTATTGCATTATCGACAAGATAAATTAAAAATAAGTCAAAAATGTTAAAGCTTCCCTGTATCTAAATCTAACCGTTTTCGAGATAATCGTCATTTTATAAAAAAATTTACAGATGCAAGCGTTTCGAAAATTTCATATATATGTTTCTTCGTTCTGGAAGCTTTCACTTGTTTTTCGGAATAAACAAAGAACATAAGATGCACTACCTTCCGCTATCAAAGTTATCTGAAGAAAATTATACTAAGTGTCCCATTTTTCACGTTACATCTTGAAAACTTAAAACCGACAAAACTTTTTAAATTCAATGACTTTCTATGCCTGTGTCGACAATCTTAAGAGATAAAGTGACAAGGCTTAAAGGTAATGATATAGACTCAGAAATAGTAAAAAAAAAACAGCCAAAGTGGGTAGCCATACGCATAAAAAATGTATAAACTAATATTTCTCTAGCTAAAACTGTTCTAGAGCTACATTAAAATATGTTATTTCGTTCGCCTCAGTAGGCGTTGACTTTGTGTATAAATTATTCCAATCTAAATTTTTTTCTTATGATCACAAAAAATATTGAGAGATGATCGAATCTTTCCGGAAAAACCTCTATGAGATTGAAACTAGAAAATAGTTACAAATTCTTAAACGATGTAGTTTGCGGTTTATGAAACTACAGGCTTGTTCCAAGTACAGTTACTTAACAATTTTTTAAAATCCTATCAAAAAGTAGTCACATTTACCGTATCTTGCAGTATTTGACCGTATCTGGAAAACACAACCAAGCTCGTCCCAACCATAACCAGTATCCCAGCAGCGCGAAAGTCGCTTGGCGGACTAATTCTCTGTAAATGTTATCGCATTACTTTATCCTAAAAGTGCTGTAAATTATTAAACTTGCCTCTACTATATAGTCCACAGCACTGGCACAATCTAAGGATACTGAGATATACAATATTATTATGGCATAACGTCCAAGTTCCAGAAAAATGGATGATACTCTAAAAGAATTATTAAATTGATCGATTACCTCAAGGGAAAGGAGACCATAATTATCCTCTCTATACAGGGTGGTCGCGATGTAATGGGCCAAAATTCATTACTAGATTCCTGACGTGAAAATATTGCGATTTAGACAAACTCACCTTAGTCCAAAAGTTGATACTTACAGAGATACAGGGTGTTTAATGCAAAATATTATTTTAGTTTTTTCTTATTTATTTCATAATAAATGCTCATATTGAGATGAAATTTTGGTGTTAGGGGTTTTCTGGGGCGAGAGATTGAAATATATCCATGGTTTGCTTGTAGCTCATAGAGAGCGCCACCTGCGCTAGGTCGAATGCGTTGAAAACGACAGAACTTTTTTATCTTTCAAAAATCTAATTCTCAGGTAGCAAATTCTGATTTTACAACTTCTTTTACACAAAAAAGCTATACTTTTTGATAGTCGCTATCTTGCACCGTTCTCAAGATATTTAGCTTTGGTAATTCGAGTAATCAAAATAAGGTACGAATGTCAAAAAGAACAAGAGTTTATTTCAAATTATAAATTGTGATGAACAATTGAATATCGAATATTACAATAAATGTTCAACATGTCCGCCTCCAACTTCAATACATTTATTAACGCGTTTGTTCAAAGACTGCCGTATTTTAAAATAGAGATTCTTGTTACGAAATGATTCGGCGGCATTTACAATTTTCTGCCATAGCTCTTCGCGGGTGTTTATAGTTTCTCTATAGACAACTGATTTCATGTAGCCCCAGAAACAAAAATCCATAGGATTAAAGTCAGGACTACGAGGAGGCCATAATATTCGACTCCCACGACCGATCCAACGATCCGGAAAAATGTGGTCAAGATAGTTCCGTACTCTGACAGAATAATGAGGGGGAGCTCCATCTTGCATGAAAAATAGATTTTGCCGTGTATTCAGTGGTAAATCGTCGAGGTAGTCAACTAAATGGTGCTGCAGGAAATCTAAATACAAGTCACCATTTAGATTTGGAGGAAGCTCATGTGGACCCAAAAGGTGATTTCCTATGATTCCGCACCAAACATTTATCTTAAATTCATGTTGGAAGTGACGCTCACTGACTACGTGAGGATTTTCATTATCCCATATGTGCTTGTTTCTAAAATTGAAAATTCCTCGACGAGTAAAGGTCGCTTCATCAGTGAATAGTACATTATCCAAAAATTCCTGGTCAAGGTTTTGCTGATTGCGCATAAAATGAGCAAATTGTAATCTAGCTGGTAAGTCTGCTGCTAAAAGATTTTGCACGGGTGTAAAATGGTAGGGATATAAATTTTCCTTGTGAAAGATTTTGAGAACTGTTGTTTTACTAACACCGGTTTCTCTAGCTACCTGCCTGCTGCTAACTTCTGGATTTCCTGCCACTCTTACTAAAATTTCTTCTTCTTGGTGAACTGTAACAGTACGCCCTGCGTTGTCTCTTTTAGGACGAAAACTACCAGTTTCTCCAAGTCTATTAAAAAGTTCTTGAAATAGTTTCCGATTTGGTTGCCTTCTATTCGGATACAACTCTGAATACCGACGAAGCGCTCGACGTCCAACATAATCTGATTGCGCATAAACGCAAACCATATCGCGCATTTCTCCATTTGAAAATAAATTATGGCGTGGCATGTTATCTCGCACTACGATTTAGATCATAAAGTAAAGAATACTTTTAATAAGGCACGAATAATACTGTAATATTACTGACAGCACTAAGATAAGTGGAAAATGTCAAAATTGGATTTTAACATAAGCCTACTTGAAAATTTTTGCCGATTTGTAATTGAATGCAAATACATTGGAATTTTCAATGGCAAATTTTACGAGAACGGTGCAAGATAGCGACTATCAAAAAGTATAGCTTTTTTGTGTAAAAGAAGTTGTAAAATCAGAATTTGCTACCTGAGAATTAGATTTTTGAAAGATAAAAAAGTTCTGTCGTTTTCAACGCATTCGACCTAGCGCAGGTGGCGCTCTCTATGAGCTACAAGCAAACCATGGATATATTTCAATCTCTCGCCCCAGAAAACCCCTAACACCAAAATTTCATCTCGATATGAGCATTTATTATGAAATAAATAAGAAAAAACTAAAATAATATTTTGCATTAAACACCCTGTATCTCTGTAAGTATCAACTTTTGGACTAAGGTGAGTTTGTCTAAATCGCAGTATTTTCACGTCAGGAATCTAGTCATGAATTTTGGCCCATTCCATCGCGACCACCCTGTATATCTCATATGCCTAACATTTTTAGTCACTGCGATCATATTGTTTTATGTTATGACTCACAGGTTGAAGGAAATCAAATATCTCTTATCAATTTACCTAACCCAACGCCCAGAGAACACAGGCAGCTCAAGGGGTTGGGTTCTTGTGTTGGATCGTAAAAGTGTGTGGCTTATGAACTAGGATAATTACTGAACAATATAAGATACATCTACAGATCTATACATACATTTAAACCATTGAGGATGGTACAAAATTACAAACAGCAAAAATGCAATCCATAATACTAACACAGATAAAAAATAAATAATGTTTTGATAAATAATTATTCAGTAATGGGTTTTGATAACCTCTGATTGCCATAGACAATGCGCCTTACCGCAGTGTCGACACGAATAGAACTATTGCTAACATTTACATAGAATTGAATATAAAGGTACGATACCGAAAGTACAATTAATGACAATACCACAAACAGCGAATGTGGAACCTAAATACTAGAGTTGCAGTTTTGTAGATCATACCTTCAGACGACAGCAGTGATAGCGTTAGTGTCCGTAATAGTAATTAATGATTTTTCTAAAGCTTCTAACTATAATTTCTATTGTCTTATCAATAGTAGTTCAATAATGTTTGTAATTTTAGTAGTTTCATTGGTTTTACTGATTTTATGTCGTCTTACTGCTACAAGAACAAAAATAAGAAAATTAAGATTAACAATGTTATATAGGTTTTGTTTCATGGCTTTATAGACCATTTATTAAGGAAAACAAATCGGAGGTCGACATCTTTTTTTCGTTTTCAAGTTATTGCTAAAAGAATCTGAAGTTGTGCTAGAACATCCTCCTTTATTTAGTTCTCTAAATATCATTGATATAGTCCTAGCCAAAATTAAATTATAAAACTATACCAACTATATCAAACATGTTTATTAAAAAATAAACACCACTTTAGATGGAAACCTGAAATGGATTGTTCAAATTAAGTTATAGTAAGCATGGTTTGCATTTTTGCTTAATTTTACCACTATCTAATTTGCTATGTGAAAAATCAGACTTACTTTATAATCCTGTTATGAATCTGAACGCAAACTTTCAACCTTTTTTTTATCTTCGCTTGGTAAAATTCATTATCTACATCTGGGGAATAACCGTGGGATATTTTCTTTAGTAGTTCGGTTAGCAGAATAAATTGATATCTTAAATGCGTCATTACGTAAAAAAACGATAAATATGTGACCGCACAGCTGTAACTAAAGCTGTAAACATATAGGAAATATATACCAAGGAATAGTTTCTGCCATTTGCCAAAATTTTGTTTTATAAATTTCACTTCAAACATTACATTTTCCTCATCCCCAACTATAGGTAATATTATGATAAACGAAATGAAAATTGATATTAGTAGCAGACGTATTCCTCTCTTGATTAAAGAACATTCTCGTAGAAGTTTTTCGTGAACTTTTCTCCCAGCTGCGTCGAGCGACAGAAAATTCTTTTGTGTCAAGTCCGGGAATTGTACAATATAGCTACCGTAGACTATATGAAACATGTAGTTGATGATGCCCTGAAAATCATTTATTAATCAAAACCTTAATGCTGTGCAAACCTATTATAAGGTATATTATAAGGCCACACGGCTTCCAACGTGACGTCACTTTAATGGTTTAAATGGAACTGTATGAAACTACATAATAAGAATTCCGAAAGATGAAGTAGATATGCCGTAGCTAGTTAACTCTATCAAGTAATGCTAAATCATGGTAGTGACGTCAGTGTGAATCAGATATGAGACCTTATGTTAAATACAGATGGTAATGGTGAAAACTTACTATTTGCAAGTAAAGTACGTTAGACATATATTGCTTGAAATATGTCCCAGTTGTATCTTTAATAATGGAAACTATGCTGTTTACGTTGAATATTTGAATGTATAAAACTATTAAACATTTAACAATGTTGATTTGAAAAATACGTTCTTTGTAGCCAAAATCAAGTAAATATAACAAATGCGTGAATGGGTCATCTAAAAATCAAATATGATAGAAGAACATTTAAAAAATGATCGTGGTGAATTGGGTCTGAATATAAATACATACCTTTCATAAATCGTATATTTTCAAACATATCGTTGACTACTTCTTTTTTCTCCATAATTACTTGAGCCATTTCGAGATATATGTCTATAAGACTTAATGCTGTGAAATATTTAAATAAACAAAAATTAATATACATGGTGACCACTTTAAAAACAGAAACTGCTGCAATAGATTAGTTACCAAAAAATAAGTAGAGTTTGCTCTATCCATTCAAAAAACCTTGTGGAAGACTTACCCCTCATAAAAAATCCTACCCCTTATAGAAAAATTTCCTAAAAATTATATGTGACTATGATGATATAATTATTTTTTTTTTAATTTTCTTGATTTTATTCCTAATATTTTTTTTATTAATATCAAATATACATATACATGTGAACTCGGATAAGTGTGTGTATGTATATTATTACTCAAATGTGTAAATGTGTGAGTGTACTTACTCAAATCACTTCACAAGTGCTCCGAAATACACAAAGACGAAGGTAATTTGCCCGCTCCGAAAATTTTACCAAAAACATTCGATTAATTTTTTACCGTAACTTTTTGTAATTTTAAAGTTATAAATTTACTCAAAAAAACCATTTTGTACGGAATTAACTTTAAGTTCTGAGATTTGCAGTTTTTTTTGAGCCCTTCGTTTTTTAGATTTGTAAGCTAAAAGGGCTCAGGAAAGGCAGTCTTGGAGCTTAGTTCTGAGTTTCTAAGGGTCATTACTCAGTCAAATTTTGTCCTACAAAAATTTAAAAAAAGCAAATTGTTCAGTAAGAAAGAACCTACTATTTCTTATTCTATCATTTTTTTTATAACTGTTAGTTTTTGAAATATTTTGAAAAAAGGCGTTTTTTTTTAAAAATTAAAAATTTTATTCAAAAGTAAATGAAATATTTTTTTAAATTCTAAAATCGTCAAATTCCCAGAATCTACTGTTAATACACAAATAAAGTAAATTTCAGAAGGAATACGTTTAATTTTTTTTTCCGTCAAGTCATTGATTTTAATGTCGATTTTTTTTTCCTCAAAAATCAAGACAATCATTTTATTTTGATTGTAACTTCATTAGTTTTCATGCTAACGACTTTAACCACCACTCATTTAAAGGTCTTTTCAAGAACTTTAATAAGGGTTATATTAGTTTTCCTCGAAAAACCTTTAATTTTTCCGCTACAGGACGTTGAACGTTTCTATTATAGCTACCTTCGAATTTGACTTCAACTTATAACTCGGGTTCTATACCATCTACAAAAATAAAAAAAAACAATCTCTGCTATTTCAATCCTTTATCTTTGCTTATGATCATTTTTGATAAAATATTTTTTGATATATTCACGAGAAATGGTTCAAAAACATGCATTTTTTGGGCTAAAAACGAACATGTTTAGGCGCAAAAAAACCTCAAAAAGTATTGACTGTACAAAAAATTCTTATAGAACATTTTTTGTTTAAAAAAAACTACCTCCAGAAGGGGTGGCATCCACCCCTAGGGTAAAAACAAACATCGGCACTATATAACTTTTGTTTCTTGGGCTATTCCCTAGCTACAGTTCAAATTTTACGTCAATCCATTCCATCCGAAAAAATTGCTAGCCAAAATGCTTCAGTGGCTGGACTAATGATAAAAAAGGCTCCTTTAATTTCCAAATTCTTTAATTGGGGTGTAAAGTAAATTAACACACTTACTCTATATTACAAAACTTAAACTTTTAACCTGACTCATAACACAACAAGGCCGTACTGATTGAAGAAATCATTATGTGCAACTTTTATGTACCCACAAAACGTATGCCCCAATTGTTTTCTCAACATTATCTATTAATGATAATGAAAAGCTTTACAATATAATATCAGTTAACAGCTGCATTAAGAACATTAAAATCTACTTATGTTTTGTATAGAAAACTATTAAAACGAATATGAAATGTTCATAGTATGCAGTTCTAATTTAGCCATGTTTTTAAATTAATCAATTATTATCCTTCAGAAAAGTACACACGGGACACAAATCCCGAAAAATTACCCGAACGAGAATTCACGCATGTTTCCAAAATTTCTGCAGAAACCCCTATGAAGCCTGAAAACTTCAGTACACTTCCTAATTTTAGCAAACAATTATGTTTGGGCCACAATGCATATCGCTTTGGAGAGAACTACAATCCACAGAAAGGCGTTTTCCCAAAGGTACTAATTATCCAATTCCGACGCGGACCTCGCTACAGGGCCCCTAACGGAGCTAGCGTAGAGAGTGTTCGGACGTCCACTCAGGAACCACGCAGTTCAATAACCAGTGCCGGATCTTGGCCAGTACATTCCAAAGTATTTATGCTTTTGTTTTATGCACAGTCACCTTTATACGCCAAGGGATAACCCAACTAATCAAAATCCACGACAATGCATTTATTTCTTTATCAGGATACCTCTCACCAAGAATGCGGAAGAACTTAATTTTTCGTGAACACCGGGTATATATTAAATTACTAATATATTCATGTTCATGAGCCACACTAATGTTTCCTTGTTCATTAAATTGTACTTTAATGACGATAAGTAGCAGGACCATCAAAACAGGTAATCTATTTTTTTTTGGGGTATTTATTAAATTCGTAATGAAATCCGTTGTATACAAGGTGTTTTGTTTTAGTTGGTAGGTTGACATGAACTGTAAAATGTATTTAATCCAGTTACAATTTTAATTTTCGGAAATTGGAACAAACCTCAAGGGGTTATTAAAGCTTTTAGAAGCTATTTTTTTTCTGTGATTTCTAATTTGTATCCGCATATTTCGACGGAACAAAATCTCACCAAACATTTCATCCACTCATGATAATAGGAAGCCATTGTTTTACCTGAACTGAACAAAATATAAGGACCACGCCAAACCATAATTGACTAACAGTCAAATCAATAATTGCTTTTAATTAACTGGATTTATTGTTCGGAGTATAAATGGTCAGCTTTCTGGCAACCGGGGTGCCGTTTGTGTGGGAAATTATTAAATACCAGGTCGACACTAAATTCACGTGTTGCAAGTCAAGTAATTGTACCATTACTGTCATTATTTATCAAGTTATCTGCATGGCTACTACTGCGCTTGCATATATATGCAAATTAAACGAGCTGAAAGCATCTTTTTTGAAAACTAATGGAATATCTTCAGCCAAGTCTCTAATGAATGTTTCAAAATATTCCCGTCTTATCTTACATCTGGAATAAGATCGTTATAGTTTGTAGTTTTCAATAGATCATTGAATGATGACTCAATTTAGACTCAATATCTACAGATTTAGCGAGGAAAATGTTTGATCGTTTAGAAGAACGACTGTAGTGTGTTTATTAAAATGATCTTGCCATTTTTGCGCACGTTCCTTCAGGTACCTACAGCCGATTCGATTTGACAAAATTTATTTATTTAGTAGTATGTACAATTGTTTTAATTTATTTATTAATACTTTTTCGTAATGTTCCGTGGATTTCACTGGAAACAAATGGAAAATTGCTTCTTGAGTTTCTTTAAAAACAGCCACAGGAACACAATTACTTTAGGCGCCCAAGAACTGCTACTAATGACAATAACCCTGTTGAGGTATTGCAAAGTTTTGTGGAAGATTCTCATACTTCTGTGCATAAGGCTGATAGAGAACATGATGCAAGTAGTAGATCATCTATTTGCCGAATGTTAAAAACAAACTCTTATAATCTTACAAAATACATTTACTGCAAGTGTTAAGTGAAGATGATTGTGATTGAAGGCTTGATTTCTGTGAAACAATGATGGCAAAAGTTAACCAAGACATTAACTTTATATTTAATATTTGTTTTTCCGACGAATGCACTTTTACTGTTAATGGTTTAGTCAATCATCACCATTTGAGGTACTGGAGTGATCAAAATCCTCACTGGATGAGGGCTGGTATTGTTGGTACTACCATTATTGGTCCGTTTGTAATTGATGGTAGCTTAAATGGCCAAAAGTATGAACGAATGTTACGTAATCAAATTGTACCTGTTTTACAAAACTTAGACATTAATTTTGACAGAATATGGTTCCGGCAGGACGGTAGAAGACCTCATTTTGCTATTGAAGTTGGGCAATTTTTGGATCAAATGTTTCCGAATAGATGTATTGGGAGAAGGGGGCTATTGGATGGTCAGCAGGCTCTCCTGATATAACACCTCTAGATTACTTCTTTTGGGGACATTTAAAAAATAATGTTTATAAAACAAAGGCATTAAATACAGACGACTTGAGGAACTGAATATTTAAAGAATCGCACCAAATCTACTAGAGAAACTTTAATAAACGTCGTGACGTCGTTCTACTATGGGTTGGGATATTGCCAAATTGAGGGTGGAAGACAGTTAGAAATTTATTAAAATAGATTTTTTATTGAAAGTATAATCGCATAATAATTGTGTTATTTTCGTTTGTATTTTTTTTTAAAGGTATGTATTTAAGAAAAAATAGCTGTAACTTCTTTGTTTCCTAAAATTTTCCAGAAATCTGTAAATTACCGTAAAGGGAATGAAATTATCTTTCAAATGACGTATCACAAGCCATATTGTGCAAATAATGAAAAATGGGGAAGCCTTGTGGGGGTAAGGGGGGTAAATGTGAACATTTATTTACACGTCAAAAAATGATAAAAGGAATGTATTTTCTGAAGTTTATCTAAACTTTACCCATATCTTGCTGTTCCCGGACTTTTGGGACACACTGTATACATAGTAATGCATCGCATAGTAACTGTTAATGTTCTTCTTCATATAACTGTATTTTTTCTGTTGCAATTACAAATGACATTATTATTAATATACGCGTATACTAATCCAATTGGCAGGTTCCATTCACTGCATTATTTGGTGATTAAAACATATTTAAATCTAGTCAATTATATTTCTTGACAAAAGCGAAGTGAATGCTCTGAGAATGCTAGTGAAAATACTAGCCCAGGGCGTAGTATCGCTTATCAGTTTTACGGACGGAACAATCTGTAATGATCATTTATCACATGGTGAAATGGCTAAGATAGATCGATTGTCTCTATTCTGAAGTGGCAACCGCTCATCGTTCACATGTATCTGCGTTTCTGATTTCTTTCTAGTGTTCTTCCCCTGGTGATTTATTACTTATACGGTCATTTTTAAACGCATTGTGATGCGGAATCTTGAGTTTAAATCTCGAAATATTCAATTTTTCCTCCAGGAACACGCCATACAACGAAAATCTTGGCTGTTGGAGTTTTGGCTGCTGTTTCCTTTGGACAGAGATAGTCCAGTGAACGAAGAGAAAAATAGGGTAAAACCTCCGAATACTTTCGGATATATAGATTTTTATGAAAACTTGGAATTAAACTTATTTCATCCTATTGATGAAAAGTTATACAGGGTGTCCCTGAAAAGGATGGACAACGCTTGACTACAGGTTCCTTGGATGAAAATAAGACTATTTAGCCTAACTTACCTATATACAAAAATGCACGCCTACTGAGATATAGCCTTCTAAATATAAAATAGATAACCTATTTTTTTCAAATAATTTGAAAACTGTTTTTCTTAGAAACTTTGGTACACATATTTTTTTATATAAGGGCAATGTAAATATAGAATTTTGTGAGAATACATATACAGAATGTTCTGTTTCTAGTGCCTGTGCGCCACTGGCTATCCCGTAACTTTTTTGTGTGTCCGACAATGACAGAATTAATATTTTTAAAAATAAGCACTATTTTAGAAGATTTTTATCCTCTTACAAAATTTCGATATCGTTTATGGATTTCGAGTAAAATCCGCGTTTTTTACACATTAAATATAGGCAAAAATTCCGATTTATAAAAAATAATTTATAACTGCAGCCTCAAAGCAGGGAATAATAATGAAATAACGTCACATTAAAAAAAATAACTACACATTTTTGGTATTAGTATTATCAACCAATAAAATAAAAATCAACACTAATATTTTAAATAAACAATATCAATTAATAATTAAGAGAAGTTAAGAAAGTCAACATTAACATTTTAAATAAACTGACATTTGTAATCACATTAAAATAATATTACAGTAAATGCTCAAAATTACTTTCTTGTTCTTAAACGCAAACATTATTTCTTCGAAAATTAGAAATTACCCAATAATTGTGCATTACCTCTCATAACATTAATTTCATGTTGTATTCTTTCCCATATTCGTTTTCTGTATTTACTGAAAAGTTATTTTAAACTGTGGTCCTCAACGCTCCCCAAATGAAATAATTACATGGGTTTAGGTCCGGGGATCGAGGTGGCCATTTTAAAGGGGCATTATTTCCTCTGCCTATCCACCTGTTAGACCTTTAATAACCTGTAATACCTACTTGTACCCTGTAATACCTGTAACTTGTAATAACTGGTCTTTTAATACTCTATTAAAGGAACTTTTTGAAAGCCAACCTCTGCCGCTAAACGCCTTTTATTTACTTGAGGAATTTCTTCTACCCTTTCCGAAATTTGTTCCTCTAGCTGAATAATTCCGGCCGTACGTTATCCACGATTTAATGTTACAGGTAAAAAACGTCCTGTTTCCCGAAGGCGTCTCTCCGCATTAGCAAATGTTTTGTGATTTGAAGTTCTTCGATTAGGAAATCTTTCAGCGTGTGTTCGAATAGTAGCACAACAATTTCCTTCACAATAACCCAAAACTACTAACATATCAGTTTGTTCAGCAAAATTATAAATTGCAATAAAAAACAAAGTAAGCTAAAATTAAATCACAGCTAGCTTGACACACAACCTTTTAATTATTGTTATGAATTTGTTTCTCTGTTATATGGCACCTCGTACTAGATTGTTCTAATTATTTTAAACTGATTTTATATTATTTAATGTGTAAAGAATGCCAATTTTACTCGAAATCCATAAACGATATCAAAATTTTGGAAGAGGCAAAAAATCTTCTAAAATAGTGCTTATTTTTAAAAATATAAATTCTGTCGTCATTGGCGTGCAAACAAAAAAGTTACGGGATAGCCAGTGGCGCACAGGCACTAGAAAGAGAACAACATCCTGTATATGTATTCTCACCAAATTCTATATTTACATTGCCCTTATATAAAAAAATATGTGTAACAAATTTGAAGTTTCTAAGAAAAACAGTTTTCAAATTATTTGAAAAAAACTAGGTTATCTGTTCTATATTTAGAAGGCTATATCTCAGTAGGCGTGCACTTTTGTATATAGGTAAGTTAGACTAAATAGTCTTGTTTTCATCCAAGGAACCTGTAGTCAAGCGTTGTCCATCCTTTTCAGGGACACCCTGTATAACTTTTCATCAATAGGATGAAATAAGTTTAATTCCAAGTTTTCATAAAAATCTATATATCCGAAAGTATTCGGAGGTTTTACCCTATTTTTGTCTTCGTTCACTGGACTATCTCTGTCCGTAGGAAACAGCAGCCAAAACGATACGAAGCTCTCAGTAACGTGTTTGATGCTGTTTAGAATATTTTTATTACCAGAATGTACCTACCAATCAAGTAGCACGCATCCTTGTAACAAATTTAATCAATCCAAGCCTATCTTGCGAGGGATCATCGGTCACAAGCCCAACACAAACGACGTGGTGACTATTTGGGGGCTTAACAAATTTCGACGAAACCATAAAGTAAAACCATGGGGATTAGCCTGAGCAGGGGTAAAATTTAATTTTGGGAAAAGGTGACTGAAATGAACCGATAAGGAAAAGTTGTAAGAATCACCGCAAGTCATAGAAGATTTCTCTAGGGAGGGGAAGTTTGGAATTAACAATATCCCTTAGTCAGCACAGGGATGATGTAGTTATCCGGGGTTTTTAGATGTATCTGGTTGTAAAGGGACAGGAAGTTGTAGTGAAAATAAGTAGTATGACGGAAATTCTAAATTATTTGTTTAGTATCGCATTAGTCCAGGCGTTAGAGCAGTAAAAGTAGGCTTTGGCGTTTGTGATTGAAGTCATCTATTTTGTTGAACAGATACAAAATATTATGTAGAATAAGAATCCGAGTTTGCCTATTCCAAAAAACCATTGAAATTCAGGGGAACAACAAACATACAAGAAGAACGAAAAATGGCCCGTTTTTCGACATATTTTTTCCTGTAACATTGAAAGTAAACCCTATATAAAAAAGTCATTCTTTATTTTTTGTTTATTTGACGATTGTCTATAAAATTACAGCAATTGCGTATCAAAAAATTTGAATTTTGCATTAAAAATGGGCGAAAAATAGTAGAAAATCATATGTATATTTGGAGCAATTTTTAAAATAAGTAAATATTTATAAATATTGTGTGCGAAACCATTCTTATCGTATCAACTTCGGCGTCACCTGTTACATGGGTGTTGTACAATAATGAAAACGTAATATTGACAGTTGGTAGAAGGAGGCGCAAAAAAGCAAACGCTTAGGTGGGGAATTCTGGAAGGAAGCCTAGATAGTTGAGGTGAGAACCGTGTAGAGTGAAAAGCAAGACGATCGGTGCACGGTGAAAATATATAAGTAGTGAAAAATTAAAAGTGTTTAACCGGTATTAGTTAGCACGTAATTATTCTCTAAGTACTTTGTTGTTAATTGTTCTATGTAATCTTATGATTGTGATAGTTATAGATGTTTCATGATAATAATTCTGTATATGTTTAGCCTTCATTGTTTTATGCTCTGGGGCGTATATTTTTCTAAGATAAACTTGTTATAATTATTATTAAAGATTGCTCATTATTTATTACATGTTAAAATATGTATATATTGTCGTGACTGCCCGGATATTGCAATAACAACTCCTTTGTTTCACATTTAACTTGTTTTATCATGATTACGTTGTTCTTTGATTTCTTGTGCTCACTTTATGTCAAGACGCGTATAAGGGCCTTGTTGAATTCACTAACATTTTCGCCCTTGAAGAACGAATCTGAAAAAAAGAATAATTAAATACAAAAAAAGAATTGCTAAAACAGATCTTCCGAAATCTCAACTATAGCTGGACTGCCTCCCGTATGGGACTCCAGTACCTTCCGGCCCTGCCGGCTAACTAACACCAAACCTCTTCAGTTTTACTTGGAAGTGTGTATGTCTAATTTGAGTGAGATGACATTTAGTGAGAAATTAAATAAGTCAGGTCTTATTTATCTTTAGCAAAGGATCTTAATTTATGCCTTTTTTTAGCGGTTGTTTTGTATTTATATTTGGGTAGTTAGAGCAACGATCGTGGGTTTCTCTGCCATGCTCTTTCCCCACAGGAGCTCTAGATGAGCCTGTCACTCTTATTTTATGTTAAATGGTTGTTAATGTTTTTGTCGTTCATTCTACTGGTCACATGTTTAATCTGAAGACTGTTGTACGTAAATAATAAAGTTAGGTGTATTTACTCTGCTTTTGTTTTATAAAATTAAACCACACTTCCCCTCTTTAAAGTTAGTAGCCAGCGCCTTCCGGTCAATTAAAAATAGATTTATACAACGTAGGTAATCTTTATGACGCTGACATATTTCTGGCCACAACTACGTTTGTTTATTTTTTTTTTCAATCGAACCCGGGGTTGTTATACTACAATCGATGAAACTTTGTGAACAAATAGTAAAACATATGTCAATTTTACCCTAAAAATTTTGCAACGATGGATCTCGTGGTTTTCGATTGACAGGATTGGAGAATTAGGAAAATTTCAAGTGGGTTTAAATTAACGTTTAGTAAGTTCACACAATTTTCTAGAGATACTTGTTGTCATAATAAACAATGATCAATACTAAAAATACCCATTTTTACACTCTTATAACCATTTAGATTTTTTTAAATATTTCAACATTTTACACTATAAACCATTATTTATTTCCCAGGGAATTTTCTATGCAATCGACTTCTAGCACACCTAAAAACTACATCGTAACCCCTTGCTTTTTAACCAATTACGACAGCACTTATCAACTGGCGAATATCCTGATAGGTGGAAACTTGGAAGAGTGTGTCCAATTTTAAAAAGCGGTAACCTTGCGGATGTAAGAAATTATCGTCCTATTGCCACATTGTCTAACATTGCAAAGGTCTTTAGATGTTTCTGTATAAGCAAATATTAGATAACATAAAGTTGTACATATCACATGGTTTTTTTCCGAATCGTTCAACTTTATCTAATCTGGCCGAGTTTACCCAGTATACGGCCAACTATGTTGATGACAAAGGGCAATTTGATGTCATTTACACAGACTTCTCAAAGGCCTTTGACAAGGTTGATCATAGTATGTATATTGCTACGTAGTTAGAACGGTATGGTTTCAGTGATAGCTTACTCCGCCTTTTCAATTTTTATCTACATCATCGATGTATGTCCCTTATAATGGTTTCAAGCCGAATACTTTTAATACGGCATCGGGAGTACCTCAAGGCTCTAACTTGGAGCCACCCCTTTTTATATTATTTGTAAATGACTTATCTCTACAAATAATAAAAGAGGAACTAGTATTTAATAAAATAAACATCATATGAATTTTCAAATTATGGAAAAATGTAATTATAAGATTTGAAGACAAAAAAATATTGCTTTTTTTTTTAGTTTTTTTATAGGTGGCAACCTACCAATAAATTGAGGTATATCAAAAGATGCCAAAAAGAAATAACTTCAGATATTATGTTAACAAATGGAGAGTAAATAAAAATTTGAACTCTTCGAATACTTCACAATACAGAACCTGTCCCAGGGACGAATGCTTTAAAATTCAATAAATGCAAGAGCCCTTTTTTGCCCTCAAAGGTGTATATATATTTCGTGCCCACGAACGAAAACAGTACTTTATATTCACAGTGGGAAGGCGGTGTGATATTTTAATAAAAATAAAGGATACAGATTTTTTATAATATCGGAATGAAGTATAATATTTGGCTTCCGCGAGAGAAGGTTATTTTTCAGGGAAAGCTTAAACCTCAAACCACATCGGTCGTAATACTATAACTGGCGGGCGATATTGGAATGTCTAGATTGACGCCAGATAAATTTAAAAAATGAGAATATATTTAGATGTGAGATTTTATCAAATAACGTTTTTCCATGGAGCTTGAAACATAATGTCTTTAAATATTCTGCGCTTACACAAAATAGTGTGTAAGCTATCAAACTCTATTAGATAGTTACATTTTTCTACTACCTGTGCTACAATGCAATTCATTAAGATGCAGATTTTTATTAAGATTATGTTTGTAACCAATAGAAGTGCAAGAGGTCTCTATCAATTACGTACAAAAAGAACTGAATAAATTTGTAAACATGGGAAAATAAACTAACACTTATTTAAATCTTCCGAATTCAAATTTATACAGAGTACAGCTTCGAATGGAGGCTAGCCTCCATTATCCCTCGTAACGTTTCGGATTAGGATTAGATTCTGCTTAAATTTGAACTGTTCAGGGTGTACCGTTAACCATTTGGTTGTGGGGTGGGTAAATGATTATACAGGTTGTTTCAGTATTAAGACGACAAACTTCAAGGAGATATTCCTCATAAAAAATAAGAAAAAAATCAAGTATACATTTTTTTCCAGAGAAGCTTCATTTTCGAAATATAGGGCGTTAAAGATTTAAAAAAAATCGAATTTTTTTAATAACTTCTAAATGAAGAAGGCTATTTAAGGCAAATTTGGCATGACCTATCTTCTTATAATATACCATAGAAGCAGAAGTCCCGCAAGCAACCAGCGGCGGAGTTATGGGGAAAAAAAAAATAATACGGCCCTACTGAAAATAACAAATGATGCTGTTTTTAGATAGAACAGTTTGTTATTGACAAAAAGTGTACATTCACTTTTTTCCTAACTCTTATAGTTTCATGGCAAAATTGATTTTTCGGAAGGGTACTTTTGGATTCTGTCGATAAACTTTCGGAAGACGTTCCTCATAAAACCTAAAAAAATATAGTACCNGTTATAGAAGAAGAGAAAAGAGAAGATTTTTAACGGTTTTTTCGATATATCTCGAAAAGTAACAAAGCAATCGATACTTTCAAAAAATCTGTCGATAGATCTTTTTAAAACCTACAACTTTCTCATTTAAAATTTTTCAATCCGTGCTATATTTTTTTAGTTATTTTAGAAAAACCGTTTTTTTCAACTTTGCGATTTTTTTTAACCATGTTCGCCATATTGGATCGAGTTTAAAGAACAAGAAACTCAATTTAAAATTTAATTTTCTATACGGTCATATTTTTTTTGTCCAGGTAATAATTTCTGTAAGCATTTCTCTATAATGCTTGGACTATAAAATTATTTAGATGCTTCGTTTTTGAGATATAGGGTTTTTTTTAGAAAAAAAAAAAATAATGATGAAAACAATAGAAATATTTAAGTACCTAATATCTAATGTGACTTTGTCGTAATGCGACAACGTATCGACCCTTGCAATACTCCTAAATAGTAAATGTTGCCTATATTTTTATTATATTTTTTTAGGTTTTATGAGGAACGTCTTCCTAAAGTTTACCGACAGAATCCAGAAGCACCCTTCCGAAAAATCAATTTTGCCATGAAACTATAAGGGTTAGGAAAAAAGTGAATACACATTTTTTGTCAATAACAAACTGTTTTATCTAAAAACAGCATCAGTTTTTATTTTCAGTAGGGCCGTATTATTTTTTTTATAATTTAATGAGTCCCCATATCTCCGCCACTGGTTGCTTGCGGGACTTCTACTTCTATGGAAAAATGGTATCTTATAATAAGGTGTGTCATTCCAAATTTGGCTTAAATAGCCTTCTTCATTCATTCTTAAGTTATTTAAAAAATCGAATTTTTTTTTTAAATCTTTAACGCCCTATATTTCGATAATGAAGCGTCTCTGGAAAAAAATTTATACCTGACTTTTTTCTTATTTTTCTATGAGGAATATCTTCTTAAAGTTTGTCGACTTAATCCTGAAACACCCTGTATATAATGTTAACATAAATTAGGCTTTTTCTGCGATTAAATCTTATTTATTAGGCTGATGAAGTGTGAATAAGAAAAGAACATTAAAAACATATTGGATTTTATTTACAATTTTGTAACTGTTACTAGGCACGAAAATATTTTAAAATGAACTAGAATACTGGTTTATATTTAAAAAATAAACAAAGTATTTCAGTTGTTTTGGTAAGCCATCTATTATTTCAAAATAAGAGTTTGTCCCAACATTTAGTTGTTAGGGCTCTTATATTTCATTAGCTCTTAATTTATTATGACCCTTTCGTATTCATNCATGAAACTATAAGGGTTAGGAAAAAAGTGAATACACATTTTTTGTCAATAACAAACTGTTTTATCTAAAAACAGCATCAGTTTTTATTTTCAGTAGGGCCGTATTATTTTTTTTATAATTTAATGAGTCCCCATATCTCCGCCACTGGTTGCTTGCGGGACTTCTACTTCTATGGAAAAATGGTATCTTATAATAAGGTGTGTCATTCCAAATTTGGCTTAAATAGCCTTCTTCATTCATTCTTAAGTTATTTAAAAAATCGAATTTTTTTTTTAAATCTTTAACGCCCTATATTTCGATAATGAAGCGTCTCTGGAAAAAAATTTATACCTGACTTTTTTCTTATTTTTCTATGAGGAATATCTTCTTAAAGTTTGTCGACTTAATCCTGAAACACCCTGTATATAATGTTAACATAAATTAGGCTTTTTCTGCGATTAAATCTTATTTATTAGGCTGATGAAGTGTGAATAAGAAAAGAACATTAAAAACATATTGGATTTTATTTACAATTTTGTAACTGTTACTAGGCACGAAAATATTTTAAAATGAACTAGAATACTGGTTTATATTTAAAAAATAAACAAAGTATTTCAGTTGTTTTGGTAAGCCATCTATTATTTCAAAATAAGAGTTTGTCCCAACATTTAGTTGTTAGGGCTCTTATATTTCATTAGCTCTTAATTTATTATGACCCTTTCGTATTCATTATGATAACTTCTGTCTAAATAGCTGTCATTAAATGATAATTGTACAATATACTGTAACAGAGCTATGAAAAAATATTATATTATAAATTCTACCGTGTTTTGAAACGGTTTATTAAGAGAACAAATACGAGCTGGGGAGAGCTCCTTGTATTTAAGTTGTCAAAATACATAATCCGATTCCAAACAAAACAAGTGACAAAATTTTAATGGACTAATGAAATGTCTTTGAAGCAGGATTAAGTTTCAGGGTTTAAAGCAGCAAATAAATGGCGATGCACAAACATTTACTTTGCCCGGATGACTTTAAATAAAACATTTTTCCAAGGTTTAGAATTATCATTCTTAAGTTTATTTACTCTTTACTTGACAATATAAATATTGTAACGAATTGGAAATGCACACAAAGAATCACGAATGAAAAGTTACCTGACCGAACTTTGGATCATAAATAAAAATTAATTATTAGTGTAGCAAACCATAAAATAGTATAAAATTGTTAATATAATGATTCTAAATATAAATAAGTAACAATTAAGAATATCACATAGTTTAAAAATTGATAATTTTAAATTTAATTCACAAGTACAAAATAATTTTTCAAAAGAATGCATGACATCGACACTTGTTAACACTCAGTACAATGAGAAAACAGAATTTAAACCTAGAGTGACATATATCAAATAAAAGCCAAATATCTATAGATGAATCTGGTATACATATCATGGGAAGACGAGTAACTGTNATGATTAATGAAGCAAAAAAATTAAGGTATTACACGAAAAATACTGTAATATTATTAATTATTAAAATGACGATAAATGCAAAAAAATGTAAATTAAATAAAAACTAAACATTTACACCAGATTAACTATAAAAGAATTTTTGTACGTGGTCCAGAAGCCGAGTATCAAAGATTTTGCAAGCGCTAGCCATTTAAACTGCACATCAGTTTTCCGAACGAGGGCGCGCCGCTTCCCCCTACTTCTCCGTCCGCTCCAGCTGACGCACTCAGCGCTTGCAGGCTTCAGTTTATTACTCAATTACTAATACTAAAAATCAAGTAAACATATCCTACTATTTTTTTTTAAAATATGTATAAGTATTCAATAATAACCTACATCAAACGTATCGCTGTAAAATGTTAATTGCGTCCTCAAATTTTTTTTTAAATAAAAAAATTATCACGGCTCCAGAAGGTCGTAGAAAAACATTTTTATTTTAATTTCGTGAAAAAATGTCAGCAGTTTCTTTAAAAGTCATTTTCATAAAATAAAAATTGAAATAGTTATTTGAAAAAAACGTACCCAAAAAAGTGCAACTTTTTCAAAGTCATTTTTTGATCCTTAAAATTAATAAAATCGTAAACATTTTTTAACAGCATGATAATACAACTCTTTACGAAGAAAATAAACCGAAAATCGTTACTGTAGGGCTATCCGCTGAGAAGATCTAGCCAATTTTCGAGAGCGCCTTTTTTTCAAAAAATCGATATATCTCGAAAAATAATTAATATTTTTAAATTTTTCAAAAATGTACTTTTTTAGCTTGCCGCGGGCTATGCTTGCAGTAAATAGCAAATATGGGCACGTAAATGTAAACGAGTTATAGAAGAAGAGAAAAGAGAAGATTTTTAACGG